>NW_025746204.1:80000-148161 GCF_021184085.1 Oncorhynchus gorbuscha | reverse complement strand
GACTCTGATACAGAGCCACTACAGCAGGGAGTCATTTAGTAGACTGATCCAGAGCCACTACAGCAGGGAGTCATTTAGTAGACTGATCCTGAGCCACTACATCAGGGAGTCATTTAGTAGACTGATCCTGAGCCACTACATCAGGGAGTCATTTAGTAGACTGATCCAGAGCCACTACATCAGGGAGTCATTTAGTAGACTGATCCTGAGCCACTACATCAGGGAGTCATTTAGTAGACTGATCCAGAGCCACTACATCAGGGAGTCATTTAGTAGACTGATCCAGAGCCACTACAGCAGGGAGTCATTTAGTAGACTGATCCAGAGCCACTACAGCAGGGAGTCATTTAGTAGACTCTGATCCAGAGCCACTACAGCAGGGAGTCATTTAGTAGACTCTGATCCAGAGCCACTACAGCAGGGAGTCATTTAGTAGACTCTGATCCAGAGCCACTACATCAGGGAGTCATTTAGTAGACTGATCCAGAGCCACTACAGCAGGGAGTCATTTAGTAGACTGATCCAGAGCCACTACAGCAGGGAGTCATTTAGTAGACTGATCCAGAGCCACTACAGCAGGGAGTCATTTAGTAGACTCTGATCCAGAGCCACTACAGCAGGGAGTCATTTAGTAGACTGATCCAGAGCCACTACAGCAGGGAGTCATTTAGTAGACTGATCCAGAGCCACTACAGCAGGGAGTCATTTAGTAGACTCTGATCCAGAGCCACTACAGTAGGGAGTCATTTAGTAGACTGATCCAGAGCCACTACAGCAGGGAGTCATTTAGTAGACTCTGATCCAGAGCCACTACAGTAGGGAGTCATTTAGTAGACTCTGATCCAGAGCCACTACAGCAGGGAGTCATTTAGTAGACTCTGATCCAGAGCCACTACAACAGGGAGTCATTTAGTAGACTCTGATACAGAGCCACTACAGCAGGGAGTCATTTAGTAGACTCTGATACAGAGCCACTACAGCAGGGAGTCATTTAGTAGACTGATCCAGAGCCACTACAGCAGGGAGTCATTTAGTAGACTCTGATCCAGAGCCACTACAGCAGGGAGTCATTTAGTAGACTGATCCAGAGCCACTACAGCAGGGAGTCATTTAGTAGACTGATCCAGAGCCACTACGCAGGGAGTCATTTAGTAGACTGATCCAGAGCCACTACAGCAGGGAGTCATTTAGTAGACTGATCCAGAGCCACTACAGCAGGGAGTCATTTAGTAGACTGATCCAGAGCCACTACAGCAGGGAGTCATTTAGTAGACTCTGATACAGAGCCACTACAGCAGGGAGTCATTTAGTAGACTGATCCAGAGCCACTACAGCAGGGAGTCATTTAGTAGACTGATCCAGAGCCACTACAGCAGGGAGTCATTTAGTAGACTCTGATACAGAGCCACTACAGCAGGGAGTCATTTAGTAGACTGATCCAGAGCCACTACAGCAGGGAGTCATTTAGTAGACTGATCCAGAGCCACTACATCAGGGAGTCATTTAGTAGACTGATCCTGAGCCACTACATCAGGGAGTCATTTAGTAGACTGATCCTGAGCCACTACAGCAGGGAGTCATTTAGTAGACTGATCCTGAGCCACTACATCAGGGAGTCATTTAGTAGACTGATCCTGAGCCACTACATCAGGGAGTCATTTAGTAGACTGATCCTGAGCCACTACATCAGGGAGTCATTTAGTAGACTGATCCTGAGCCACTACATCAGGGAGTCATTTAGTAGACTGATCCTGAGCCACTACATCAGGGAGTCATTTAGTAGACTGATCCAGAGCCTCTACATCAGGGAGTCATTTAGTAGACTGATCCAGAGCCACTACAGCAGGGAGTCATTTAGTAGACTGATCCAGAGCCACTACAGCAGGGAGTCATTTAGTAGACTCTGATCCAGAGCCACTACAGTAGGGAGTCATTTAGTAGACTGATCCAGAGCCACTACAGCAGGGAGTCATTTAGTAGACTGATACAGAGCCACTACAGCAGGGAGTCATTTAGTAGACTCTGATACAGAGCCACTACAGCAGGGAGTCATTTAGTAGACTCTGATACAGAGCCACTACAGCAGGGAGTCATTTAGTAGACTGATCCAGAGCCACTACAGCAGGGAGTCATTTAGTAGACTGATCCAGAGCCACTACAGCAGGGAGTCATTTAGTAGACTCTGATCCAGAGCCACTACAGCAGGGAGTCATTTAGTAGACTCTGATCCAGAGCCACTACAGCAGGGAGTCATTTAGTAGACTGATCCAGAGCCACTACGCAGGAGTCATTTAGTAGACTGATCCAGAGCCACTACAGCAGGGAGTCATTTAGTAGACTCTGATCCAGAGCCACTACAGCAGGGAGTCATTTAGTAGACTCTGATCCAGAGCCACTACAGCAGGGAGTCATTTAGTAGACTCTGATCCAGAGCCACTACAGCAGGGAGTCATTTAGTAGACTCTGATCCAGAGCCACTACATCAGGGAGTCATTTAGTAGACTGATCCAGAGCCACTACAGCAGGGAGTCATTTAGTAGACTCTGATCCAGAGCCACTACAGCAGGGAGTCATTTAGTAGACTCTGATCCAGAGCCACTACAGCAGGGAGTCATTTAGTAGACTCTGATCCAGAGCCACTACATCAGGGAGTCATTTAGTAGACTGATCCAGAGCCACTACAGCAGGGAGTCATTTAGTAGACTGATCCAGAGCCACTACAGCAGGGAGTCATTTAGTAGACTGATCCAGAGCCACTACAGCAGGGAGTCATTTAGTAGACTCTGATACAGAGCCACTACAGCAGGGAGTCATTTAGTAGACTCTGATACAGAGCCACTACAGCAGGGAGTCATTTAGTAGACTGATCCAGAGCCACTACAGCAGGGAGTCATTTAGTAGACTGATCCAGAGCCACTACATCAGGGAGTCATTTAGTAGACTGATCCTGAGCCACTACATCAGGGAGTCATTTAGTAGACTGATCCTGAGCCACTACAGCAGGGAGTCATTTAGTAGACTGATCCTGAGCCACTACATCAGGGAGTCATTTAGTAGACTGATCCTGAGCCACTACATCAGGGAGTCATTTAGTAGACTGATCCTGAGCCACTACATCAGGGAGTCATTTAGTAGACTGATCCTGAGCCACTACATCAGGGAGTCATTTAGTAGACTGATCCTGAGCCACTACATCAGGGAGTCATTTAGTAGACTGATCCTGAGCCACTACATCAGGGAGTCATTTAGTAGACTGATCCAGAGCCACTACAGCAGGGAGTCATTTAGTAGACTCTGATCCAGAGCCACTACAGTAGGGAGTCATTTAGTAGACTCTGATCCAGAGCCACTACAGCAGGGAGTCATTTAGTAGACTCTGATCCAGAGCCACTACAACAGGGAGTCATTTAGTAGACTCTGATACAGAGCCACTACAGCAGGGAGTCATTTAGTAGACTCTGATACAGAGCCACTACAGCAGGGAGTCATTTAGTAGACTGATCCAGAGCCACTACAGCAGGGAGTCATTTAGTAGACTCTGATCCAGAGCCACTACAGCAGGGAGTCATTTAGTAGACTGATCCAGAGCCACTACAGCAGGGAGTCATTTAGTAGACTGATCCAGAGCCACTACGCAGGGAGTCATTTAGTAGACTGATCCAGAGCCACTACAGCAGGGAGTCATTTAGTAGACTGATCCAGAGCCACTACAGCAGGGAGTCATTTAGTAGACTGATCCAGAGCCACTACAGCAGGGAGTCATTTAGTAGACTCTGATACAGAGCCACTACAGCAGGGAGTCATTTAGTAGACTGATCCAGAGCCACTACAGCAGGGAGTCATTTAGTAGACTGATCCAGAGCCACTACAGCAGGGGAGTCATTTAGTAGACTCTGATACAGAGCCACTACAGCAGGGAGTCATTTAGTAGACTGATCCAGAGCCACTACAGCAGGGAGTCATTTAGTAGACTGATCCAGAGCCACTACATCAGGGAGTCATTTAGTAGACTGATCCTGAGCCACTACATCAGGGAGTCATTTAGTAGACTGATCCTGAGCCACTACAGCAGGGAGTCATTTAGTAGACTGATCCTGAGCCACTACATCAGGGAGTCATTTAGTAGACTGATCCTGAGCCACTACATCAGGGAGTCATTTAGTAGACTGATCCTGAGCCACTACATCAGGGAGTCATTTAGTAGACTGATCCTGAGCCACTACATCAGGGAGTCATTTAGTAGACTGATCCTGAGCCACTACATCAGGGAGTCATTTAGTAGACTGATCCAGAGCCTCTACATCAGGGAGTCATTTAGTAGACTGATCCAGAGCCACTACAGCAGGGAGTCATTTAGTAGACTGATCCAGAGCCACTACAGCAGGGAGTCATTTAGTAGACTCTGATCCAGAGCCACTACAGTAGGGAGTCATTTAGTAGACTGATCCAGAGCCACTACAGCAGGGAGTCATTTAGTAGACTGATACAGAGCCACTACAGCAGGGAGTCATTTAGTAGACTCTGATACAGAGCCACTACAGCAGGGAGTCATTTAGTAGACTCTGATACAGAGCCACTACAGCAGGGAGTCATTTAGTAGACTGATCCAGAGCCACTACAGCAGGGAGTCATTTAGTAGACTGATCCAGAGCCACTACAGCAGGGAGTCATTTAGTAGACTCTGATCCAGAGCCACTACAGCAGGGAGTCATTTAGTAGACTCTGATCCAGAGCCACTACAGCAGGGAGTCATTTAGTAGACTGATCCAGAGCCACTACGCAGGGAGTCATTTAGTAGACTGATCCAGAGCCACTACAGCAGGGAGTCATTTAGTAGACTCTGATCCAGAGCCACTACAGCAGGGAGTCATTTAGTAGACTCTGATCCAGAGCCACTACAGCAGGGAGTCATTTAGTAGACTCTGATCCAGAGCCACTACAGCAGGGAGTCATTTAGTAGACTCTGATCCAGAGCCACTACATCAGGGAGTCATTTAGTAGACTGATCCAGAGCCACTACAGCAGGGAGTCATTTAGTAGACTCTGATCCAGAGCCACTACAGCAGGGAGTCATTTAGTAGACTCTGATCCAGAGCCACTACAGCAGGGAGTCATTTAGTAGACTCTGATCCAGAGCCACTACATCAGGGAGTCATTTAGTAGACTGATCCAGAGCCACTACAGCAGGGAGTCATTTAGTAGACTGATCCAGAGCCACTACAGCAGGGAGTCATTTAGTAGACTGATCCAGAGCCACTACAGCAGGGAGTCATTTAGTAGACTCTGATACAGAGCCACTACAGCAGGGAGTCATTTAGTAGACTCTGATACAGAGCCACTACAGCAGGGAGTCATTTAGTAGACTGATCCAGAGCCACTACAGCAGGGAGTCATTTAGTAGACTGATCCAGAGCCACTACAGCAGGGAGTCATTTAGTAGACTCTGATACAGAGCCACTACAGCAGGGAGTCATTTAGTAGACTCTGATACAGAGCCACTACAGCAGGGAGTCATTTAGTAGACTCTGATCCAGAGCCACTACAGCAGGGAGTCATTTAGTAGACTGATCCAGAGCCACTACAGCAGGGAGTCATTTAGTAGACTCTGATCCAGAGCCACTACAGTAGGGAGTCATTTAGTAGACTGATCCAGAGCCACTACAGCAGGGAGTCATTTAGTAGACTGATACAGAGCCACTACAGCAGGGAGTCATTTAGTAGACTCTGATACAGAGCCACTACAGCAGGGAGTCATTTAGTAGACTCTGATACAGAGCCACTACAGCAGGGAGTCATTTAGTAGACTGATCCAGAGCCACTACAGCAGGGAGTCATTTAGTAGACTGATCCAGAGCCACTACAGCAGGGAGTCATTTAGTAGACTCTGATCCAGAGCCACTACAGCAGGGAGTCATTTAGTAGACTCTGATCCAGAGCCACTACAGCAGGGAGTCATTTAGTAGACTGATCCAGAGCCACTACGCAGGGAGTCATTTAGTAGACTGATCCAGAGCCACTACAGCAGGGAGTCATTTAGTAGACTCTGATCCAGAGCCACTACAGCAGGGAGTCATTTAGTAGACTCTGATCCAGAGCCACTACAGCAGGGAGTCATTTAGTAGACTCTGATCCAGAGCCACTACAGCAGGGAGTCATTTAGTAGACTCTGATCCAGAGCCACTACATCAGGGAGTCATTTAGTAGACTGATCCAGAGCCACTACAGCAGGGAGTCATTTAGTAGACTCTGATCCAGAGCCACTACAGCAGGGAGTCATTTAGTAGACTCTGATCCAGAGCCACTACAGCAGGGAGTCATTTAGTAGACTCTGATCCAGAGCCACTACATCAGGGAGTCATTTAGTAGACTGATCCAGAGCCACTACAGCAGGGAGTCATTTAGTAGACTGATCCAGAGCCACTACAGCAGGGAGTCATTTAGTAGACTGATCCAGAGCCACTACAGCAGGGAGTCATTTAGTAGACTCTGATACAGAGCCACTACAGCAGGGAGTCATTTAGTAGACTCTGATACAGAGCCACTACAGCAGGGAGTCATTTAGTAGACTCTGATCCAGAGCCACTACAGCAGGGAGTCATTTAGTAGACTGATCCAGAGCCACTACAGCAGGGAGTCATTTAGTAGACTGATCCAGAGCCACTACAGCAGGGAGTCATTTAGTAGACTCTGATCCAGAGCCACTACAGTAGGGAGTCATTTAGTAGACTGATCCAGAGCCACTACAGCAGGGAGTCATTTAGTAGACTCTGATCCAGAGCCACTACAGTAGGGAGTCATTTAGTAGACTCTGATCCAGAGCCACTACAGCAGGGAGTCATTTAGTAGACTCTGATCCAGAGCCACTACAACAGGGAGTCATTTAGTAGACTCTGATACAGAGCCACTACAGCAGGGAGTCATTTAGTAGACTCTGATACAGAGCCACTACAGCAGGGAGTCATTTAGTAGACTGATCCAGAGCCACTACAGCAGGGAGTCATTTAGTAGACTCTGATCCAGAGCCACTACAGCAGGGAGTCATTTAGTAGACTGATCCAGAGCCACTACAGCAGGGAGTCATTTAGTAGACTGATCCAGAGCCACTACGCAGGGAGTCATTTAGTAGACTGATCCAGAGCCACTACAGCAGGGAGTCATTTAGTAGACTGATCCAGAGCCACTACAGCAGGGAGTCATTTAGTAGACTGATCCAGAGCCACTACAGCAGGGAGTCATTTAGTAGACTCTGATACAGAGCCACTACAGCAGGGAGTCATTTAGTAGACTGATCCAGAGCCACTACATCAGGGAGTCATTTAGTAGACTGATCCAGAGCCACTACAGCAGGGAGTCATTTAGTAGACTGATCCAGAGCCACTACATCAGGGAGTCATTTAGTAGACTGATCCTGAGCCACTACATCAGGGAGTCATTTAGTAGACTGATCCTGAGCCACTACAGCAGGGAGTCATTTAGTAGACTGATCCTGAGCCACTACATCAGGGAGTCATTTAGTAGACTGATCCTGAGCCACTACATCAGGGAGTCATTTAGTAGACTGATCCTGAGCCACTACATCAGGGAGTCATTTAGTAGACTGATCCTGAGCCACTACATCAGGGAGTCATTTAGTAGACTGATCCTGAGCCACTACATCAGGGAGTCATTTAGTAGACTGATCCAGAGCCACTACATCAGGGAGTCATTTAGTAGACTGATCCAGAGCCACTACAGCAGGGAGTCATTTAGTAGACTGATCCAGAGCCACTACAGCAGGGAGTCATTTAGTAGACTCTGATCCAGAGCCACTACAGTAGGGAGTCATTTAGTAGACTGATCCAGAGCCACTACAGCAGGGAGTCATTTAGTAGACTGATACAGAGCCACTACAGCAGGGAGTCATTTAGTAGACTCTGATACAGAGCCACTACAGCAGGGAGTCATTTAGTAGACTCTGATACAGAGCCACTACAGCAGGGAGTCATTTAGTAGACTGATCCAGAGCCACTACAGCAGGGAGTCATTTAGTAGACTGATCCAGAGCCACTACAGCAGGGAGTCATTTAGTAGACTCTGATCCAGAGCCACTACAGCAGGGAGTCATTTAGTAGACTCTGATCCAGAGCCACTACAGCAGGGAGTCATTTAGTAGACTGATCCAGAGCCACTACGCAGGGAGTCATTTAGTAGACTGATCCAGAGCCACTACAGCAGGGAGTCATTTAGTAGACTCTGATCCAGAGCCACTACAGCAGGGAGTCATTTAGTAGACTCTGATCCAGAGCCACTACAGCAGGGAGTCATTTAGTAGACTCTGATCCAGAGCCACTACAGCAGGGAGTCATTTAGTAGACTCTGATCCAGAGCCACTACATCAGGGAGTCATTTAGTAGACTGATCCAGAGCCACTACAGCAGGGAGTCATTTAGTAGACTCTGATCCAGAGCCACTACAGCAGGGAGTCATTTAGTAGACTCTGATCCAGAGCCACTACAGCAGGGAGTCATTTAGTAGACTCTGATCCAGAGCCACTACATCAGGGAGTCATTTAGTAGACTGATCCAGAGCCACTACAGCAGGGAGTCATTTAGTAGACTGATCCAGAGCCACTACAGCAGGGAGTCATTTAGTAGACTGATCCAGAGCCACTACAGCAGGGAGTCATTTAGTAGACTCTGATACAGAGCCACTACAGCAGGGAGTCATTTAGTAGACTCTGATACAGAGCCACTACAGCAGGGAGTCATTTAGTAGACTCTGATCCAGAGCCACTACAGCAGGGAGTCATTTAGTAGACTGATCCAGAGCCACTACAGCAGGGAGTCATTTAGTAGACTGATCCAGAGCCACTACAGCAGGGAGTCATTTAGTAGACTCTGATCCAGAGCCACTACAGTAGGGAGTCATTTAGTAGACTGATCCAGAGCCACTACAGCAGGGAGTCATTTAGTAGACTCTGATCCAGAGCCACTACAGTAGGGAGTCATTTAGTAGACTCTGATCCAGAGCCACTACAGCAGGGAGTCATTTAGTAGACTCTGATCCAGAGCCACTACAACAGGGAGTCATTTAGTAGACTCTGATACAGAGCCACTACAGCAGGGAGTCATTTAGTAGACTCTGATACAGAGCCACTACAGCAGGGAGTCATTTAGTAGACTGATCCAGAGCCACTACAGCAGGGAGTCATTTAGTAGACTCTGATCCAGAGCCACTACAGCAGGGAGTCATTTAGTAGACTGATCCAGAGCCACTACAGCAGGGAGTCATTTAGTAGACTGATCCAGAGCCACTACGCAGGGAGTCATTTAGTAGACTGATCCAGAGCCACTACATCAGGGAGTCATTTAGTAGACTGATCCAGAGCCACTACAGCAGGGAGTCATTTAGTAGACTGATCCAGAGCCACTACAGCAGGGAGTCATTTAGTAGACTGATCCAGAGCCACTACAGCAGGGAGTCATTTAGTAGACTGATCCAGAGCCACTACAGCAGGGTGTCATTTAGTAGACTGATCCAGAGCCACTACAGCAGGGAGTCATTTAGTAGACTGATCCAGAGCCACTACAGCAGGGAGTCATTTAGTAGACTCTGATCCAGAGCCACTACAGCAGGGAGTCATTTAGTAGACTCTGATCCAGAGCCACTACAGCAGGGAGTCATTTAGTAGACTCTGATCCAGAGCCACTACAGCAGGGAGTCATTTAGTAGACTGATCCAGAGCCACTACGCAGGGAGTCATTTAGTAGACTGATCCAGAGCCACTACAGTAGGGAGTCATTTAGTAGACTCTGATCCAGAGCCACTACAGCAGGGAGTCATTTAGTAGACTGATCCAGAGCCACTACAGCAGGGAGTCATTTAGTAGACTCTGATCCAGAGCCACTACAGCAGGGAGTCATTTAGTAGACTCTGATCCAGAGCCACTACAGCAGGGAGTCATTTAGTAGACTCTGATCCAGAGCCACTACAGCAGGGAGTCATTTAGTAGACTCTGATCCAGAGCCACTACAGCAGGGAGTCATTTAGTAGACTCTGATCCAGAGCCACTACAGCAGGGAGTCATTTAGTAGACTCTGATCCAGAGCCACTACAGCAGGGAGTCATTTAGTAGACTCTGATCCAGAGCCACTACAGCAGGGAGTCATTTAGTAGACTCTGATCCAGAGCCACTACATCAGGGAGTCATTTAGTAGACTCTGATCCAGAGCCACTACAGCAGGGAGTCATTTAGTAGACTGATCCAGAGCCACTACAGCAGGGAGTCATTTAGTAGACTGATCCAGAGCCACTACAGCAGGGAGTCATTTAGTAGACTCTGATACAGAGCCACTACAGCAGGGAGTCATTTAGTAGACTCTGATACAGAGCCACTACAGCAGGGAGTCATTTAGTAGACTCTGATCCAGAGCCACTACAGCAGGGAGTCATTTAGTAGACTGATCCAGAGCCACTACGCAGGGAGTCATTTAGTAGACTGATCCAGAGCCACTACATCAGGGAGTCATTTAGTAGACTGATCCAGAGCCACTACAGCAGGGAGTCATTTAGTAGACTGATCCAGAGCCACTACAGCAGGGAGTCATTTAGTAGACTGATCCAGAGCCACTACAGCAGGGAGTCATTTAGTAGACTGATCCAGAGCCACTACAGCAGGGAGTCATTTAGTAGACTGATCCAGAGCCACTACAGCAGGGAGTCATTTAGTAGACTGATCCAGAGCCACTACAGCAGGGAGTCATTTAGTAGACTCTGATCCAGAGCCACTACAGCAGGGAGTCATTTAGTAGACTCTGATCCAGAGCCACTACAGCAGGGAGTCATTTAGTAGACTCTGATCCAGAGCCACTACAGCAGGGAGTCATTTAGTAGACTGATCCAGAGCCACTACGCAGGGAGTCATTTAGTAGACTGATCCAGAGCCACTACAGTAGGGAGTCATTTAGTAGACTCTGATCCAGAGCCACTACAGCAGGGAGTCATTTAGTAGACTCTGATCCAGAGCCACTACAGCAGGGAGTCATTTAGTAGACTCTGATCCAGAGCCACTACAGCAGGGAGTCATTTAGTAGACTCTGATCCAGAGCCACTACATCAGGGAGTCATTTAGTAGACTGATCCAGAGCCACTACAGCAGGGAGTCATTTAGTAGACTGATCCAGAGCCACTACAGCAGGGAGTCATTTAGTAGACTCTGATCCAGAGCCACTACAGCAGGGAGTCATTTAGTAGACTCTGATCCAGAGCCACTACATCAGGGAGTCATTTAGTAGACTGATCCAGAGCCACTACAGCAGGGAGTCATTTAGTAGACTGATCCAGAGCCACTACAGCAGGGAGTCATTTAGTAGACTGATCCAGAGCCACTACAGCAGGGAGTCATTTAGTAGACTCTGATACAGAGCCACTACAGCAGGGAGTCATTTAGTAGACTCTGATACAGAGCCACTACAGCAGGGAGTCATTTAGTAGACTCTGATCCAGAGCCACTACAGCAGGGAGTCATTTAGTAGACTCTGATACAGAGCCACTACAGCAGGGAGTCATTTAGTAGACTGATCCAGAGCCACTACAGCAGGGAGTCATTTAGTAGACTCTGATCCAGAGCCACTACAGCAGGGAGTCATTTAGTAGACTGATCCAGAGCCACTACGCAGGGAGTCATTTAGTAGACTGATCCAGAGCCACTACAGTAGGGAGTCATTTAGTAGACTCTGATCCAGAGCCACTACAGCAGGGAGTCATTTAGTAGACTCTGATCCAGAGCCACTACAGCAGGGAGTCATTTAGTAGACTCTGATCCAGAGCCACTACAGCAGGGAGTCATTTAGTAGACTCTGATCCAGAGCCACTACATCAGGGAGTCATTTAGTAGACTGATCCAGAGCCACTACAGCAGGGAGTCATTTAGTAGACTGATCCAGAGCCACTACAGCAGGGAGTCATTTAGTAGACTGATCCAGAGCCACTACAGCAGGGAGTCATTTAGTAGACTGATCCAGAGCCACTACAGCAGGGAGTCATTTAGTAGACTGATCCAGAGCCACTACAGCAGGGAGTCATTTAGTAGACTGATCCAGAGCCACTACAGCAGGGAGTCATTTAGTAGACTCTGATCCAGAGCCACTACAGCAGGGAGTCATTTAGTAGACTCTGATCCAGAGCCACTACAGCAGGGAGTCATTTAGTAGACTCTGATCCAGAGCCACTACAGCAGGGAGTCATTTAGTAGACTGATCCAGAGCCACTACGCAGGGAGTCATTTAGTAGACTGATCCAGAGCCACTACAGTAGGGAGTCATTTAGTAGACTCTGATCCAGAGCCACTACAGCAGGGAGTCATTTAGTAGACTCTGATCCAGAGCCACTACAGCAGGGAGTCATTTAGTAGACTCTGATCCAGAGCCACTACAGCAGGGAGTCATTTAGTAGACTCTGATCCAGAGCCACTACATCAGGGAGTCATTTAGTAGACTGATCCAGAGCCACTACAGCAGGGAGTCATTTAGTAGACTGATCCAGAGCCACTACAGCAGGGAGTCATTTAGTAGACTGATCCAGAGCCACTACAGCAGGGAGTCATTTAGTAGACTCTGATACAGAGCCACTACAGCAGGGAGTCATTTAGTAGACTCTGATACAGAGCCACTACAGCAGGGAGTCATTTAGTAGACTCTGATCCAGAGCCACTACAGCAGGGAGTCATTTAGTAGACTGATCCAGAGCCACTACAGCAGGGAGTCATTTAGTAGACTGATCCAGAGCCACTACAGCAGGGAGTCATTTAGTAGACTCTGATCCAGAGCCACTACAGCAGGGAGTCATTTAGTAGACTCTGATCCAGAGCCACTACAGCAGGGAGTCATTTAGTAGACTCTGATCCAGAGCCACTACAGCAGGGAGTCATTTAGTAGACTCTGATCCAGAGCCACTACATCAGGGAGTCATTTAGTAGACTGATCCAGAGCCACTACAGCAGGGAGTCATTTAGTAGACTGATCCAGAGCCACTACAGCAGGGAGTCATTTAGTAGACTGATCCAGAGCCACTACAGCAGGGAGTCATTTAGTAGACTCTGATACAGAGCCACTACAGCAGGGAGTCATTTAGTAGACTCTGATACAGAGCCACTACAGCAGGGAGTCATTTAGTAGACTCTGATCCAGAGCCACTACAGTAGGGAGTCATTTAGTAGACTCTGATACAGAGCCACTACAGCAGGGAGTCATTTAGTAGACTCTGATCCAGAGCCACTACAGTAGGGAGTCATTTAGTAGACTGATCCAGAGCCACTACAGCAGGGAGTCATTTAGTAGACTCTGATCCAGAGCCACTACAGTAGGGAGTCATTTAGTAGACTCTGATCCAGAGCCACTACAGCAGGGAGTCATTTAGTAGACTCTGATCCACAGCCACTACAACAGGGAGTCATTTAGTAGACTCTGATACAGAGCCACTACAGCAGGGAGTCATTTAGTAGACTCTGATACAGAGCCACTACAGCAGGGAGTCATTTAGTAGACTGATCCAGAGCCACTACAGCAGGGAGTCATTTAGTAGACTGATCCAGAGCCACTACAGCAGGGAGTCATTTAGTAGACTGATCCAGAGCCACTACGCAGGGAGTCATTTAGTAGACTGATCCAGAGCCACTACATCAGGGAGTCATTTAGTAGACTGATCCAGAGCCACTACAGCAGGGAGTCATTTAGTAGACTGATCCAGAGCCACTACAGCAGGGAGTCATTTAGTAGACTGATCCAGAGCCACTACAGCAGGGAGTCATTTAGTAGACTGATCCAGAGCCACTACAGCAGGGAGTCATTTAGTAGACTGATCCAGAGCCACTACAGCAGGGAGTCATTTAGTAGACTGATCCAGAGCCACTACAGCAGGGAGTCATTTAGTAGACTCTGATCCAGAGCCACTACAGCAGGGAGTCATTTAGTAGACTCTGATCCAGAGCCACTACAGCAGGGAGTCATTTAGTAGACTCTGATCCAGAGCCACTACAGCAGGGAGTCATTTAGTAGACTGATCCAGAGCCACTACGCAGGAGTCATTTAGTAGACTGATCCAGAGCCACTACAGTAGGGAGTCATTTAGTAGACTCTGATCCAGAGCCACTACAGCAGGGAGTCATTTAGTAGACTCTGATCCAGAGCCACTACAGCAGGGAGTCATTTAGTAGACTCTGATCCAGAGCCACTACAGCAGGGAGTCATTTAGTAGACTCTGATCCAGAGCCACTACATCAGGGAGTCATTTAGTAGACTGATCCAGAGCCACTACAGCAGGGAGTCATTTAGTAGACTGATCCAGAGCCACTACAGCAGGGAGTCATTTAGTAGACTGATCCAGAGCCACTACAGCAGGGAGTCATTTAGTAGACTCTGATACAGAGCCACTACAGCAGGGAGTCATTTAGTAGACTCTGATACAGAGCCACTACAGCAGGGAGTCATTTAGTAGACTCTGATCCAGAGCCACTACAGCAGGGAGTCATTTAGTAGACTGATCCAGAGCCACTACAGCAGGGAGTCATTTAGTAGACTGATCCAGAGCCACTACAGCAGGGAGTCATTTAGTAGACTCTGATCCAGAGCCACTACAGCAGGGAGTCATTTAGTAGACTCTGATCCAGAGCCACTACAGCAGGGAGTCATTTAGTAGACTCTGATCCAGAGCCACTACAGCAGGGAGTCATTTAGTAGACTCTGATCCAGAGCCACTACATCAGGGAGTCATTTAGTAGACTGATCCAGAGCCACTACAGCAGGGAGTCATTTAGTAGACTGATCCAGAGCCACTACAGCAGGGAGTCATTTAGTAGACTGATCCAGAGCCACTACAGCAGGGAGTCATTTAGTAGACTCTGATACAGAGCCACTACAGCAGGGAGTCATTTAGTAGACTCTGATACAGAGCCACTACAGCAGGGAGTCATTTAGTAGACTCTGATCCAGAGCCACTACAGCAGGGAGTCATTTAGTAGACTGATCCAGAGCCACTACAGCAGGGAGTCATTTAGTAGACTGATCCAGAGCCACTACAGCAGGGAGTCATTTAGTAGACTCTGATCCAGAGCCACTACAGTAGGGAGTCATTTAGTAGACTGATCCAGAGCCACTACAGCAGGGAGTCATTTAGTAGACTCTGATCCAGAGCCACTACAGTAGGGAGTCATTTAGTAGACTCTGATCCAGAGCCACTACAACAGGGAGTCATTTAGTAGACTCTGATACAGAGCCACTACAGCAGGGAGTCATTTAATAGACTCTGATACAGAGCCACTACAGCAGGGAGTCATTTAGTAGACTGATCCAGAGCCACTACAGCAGGGAGTCATTTAGTAGACTCTGATCCAGAGCCACTACAGCAGGGAGTCATTTAGTAGACTGATCCAGAGCCACTACAGCAGGGAGTCATTTAGTAGACTGATCCAGAGCCACTACACAGGGAGTCATTTAGTAGACTGATCCAGAGCCACTACATCAGGGAGTCATTTAGTAGACTGATCCAGAGCCACTACAGCAGGGAGTCATTTAGTAGACTGATCCAGAGCCACTACAGCAGGGAGTCATTTAGTAGACTGATCCAGAGCCACTACAGCAGGGAGTCATTTAGTAGACTGATCCAGAGCCACTACAGCAGGGAGTCATTTAGTAGACTGATCCAGAGCCACTACAGCAGGGAGTCATTTAGTAGACTGATCCAGAGCCACTACAGCAGGGAGTCATTTAGTAGACTCTGATCCAGAGCCACTACAGCAGGGAGTCATTTAGTAGACTCTGATCCAGAGCCACTACAGCAGGGAGTCATTTAGTAGACTCTGATCCAGAGCCACTACAGCAGGGAGTCATTTAGTAGACTGATCCAGAGCCACTACGCAGGGAGTCATTTAGTAGACTGATCCAGAGCCACTACAGTAGGGAGTCATTTAGTAGACTCTGATCCAGAGCCACTACAGCAGGGAGTCATTTAGTAGACTCTGATCCAGAGCCACTACAGCAGGGAGTCATTTAGTAGACTCTGATCCAGAGCCACTACAGCAGGGAGTCATTTAGTAGACTCTGATCCAGAGCCACTACATCAGGGAGTCATTTAGTAGACTGATCCAGAGCCACTACAGCAGGGAGTCATTTAGTAGACTGATCCAGAGCCACTACAGCAGGGAGTCATTTAGTAGACTGATCCAGAGCCACTACAGCAGGGAGTCATTTAGTAGACTCTGATACAGAGCCACTACAGCAGGGAGTCATTTAGTAGACTCTGATACAGAGCCACTACAGCAGGGAGTCATTTAGTAGACTCTGATCCAGAGCCACTACAGCAGGGAGTCATTTAGTAGACTGATCCAGAGCCACTACAGCAGGGAGTCATTTAGTAGACTGATCCAGAGCCACTACAGCAGGGAGTCATTTAGTAGACTCTGATCCAGAGCCACTACAGCAGGGAGTCATTTAGTAGACTCTGATCCAGAGCCACTACAGCAGGGAGTCATTTAGTAGACTCTGATCCAGAGCCACTACAGCAGGGAGTCATTTAGTAGACTGATCCAGAGCCACTACAGCAGGGAGTCATTTAGTAGACTGATCCAGAGCCACTACAGCAGGGAGTCATTTAGTAGACTGATCCAGAGCCACTACAGCAGGGAGTCATTTAGTAGACTGATCCAGAGCCACTACAGCAGGGAGTCATTTAGTAGACTCTGATACAGAGCCACTACAGCAGGGAGTCATTTAGTAGACTCTGATCCAGAGCCACTACAGCAGGGAGTCATTTAGTAGACTGATCCAGAGCCACTACAGCAGGGAGTCATTTAGTAGACTGATCCAGAGCCACTACAGCAGGGAGTCATTTAGTAGACTCTGATCCAGAGCCACTACAGCAGGGAGTCATTTAGTAGACTCTGATCCAGAGCCACTACAGCAGGGAGTCATTTAGTAGACTCTGATCCAGAGCCACTACAGCAGGGAGTCATTTAGTAGACTCTGATCCAGAGCCACTACATCAGGGAGTCATTTAGTAGACTGATCCAGAGCCACTACAGCAGGGAGTCATTTAGTAGACTGATCCAGAGCCACTACAGCAGGGAGTCATTTAGTAGACTGATCCAGAGCCACTACAGCAGGGAGTCATTTAGTAGACTCTGATACAGAGCCACTACAGCAGGGAGTCATTTAGTAGACTCTGATACAGAGCCACTACAGCAGGGAGTCATTTAGTAGACTCTGATCCAGAGCCACTACAGCAGGGAGTCATTTAGTAGACTGATCCAGAGCCACTACAGCAGGGAGTCATTTAGTAGACTGATCCAGAGCCACTACAGCAGGGAGTCATTTAGTAGACTCTGATCCAGAGCCACTACAGTAGGGAGTCATTTAGTAGACTGATCCAGAGCCACTACAGCAGGGAGTCATTTAGTAGACTCTGATCCAGAGCCACTACAGTAGGGAGTCATTTAGTAGACTCTGATCCAGAGCCACTACAACAGGGAGTCATTTAGTAGACTCTGATACAGAGCCACTACAGCAGGGAGTCATTTAGTAGACTCTGATACAGAGCCACTACAGCAGGGAGTCATTTAGTAGACTGATCCAGAGCCACTACAACAGGGAGTCATTTAGTAGACTCTGATCCAGAGCCACTACAGCAGGGAGTCATTTAGTAGACTGATCCAGAGCCACTACAGCAGGGAGTCATTTAGTAGACTGATCCAGAGCCACTACGCAGGGAGTCATTTAGTAGACTGATCCAGAGCCACTACATCAGGGAGTCATTTAGTAGACTGATCCAGAGCCACTACAGCAGGGAGTCATTTAGTAGACTGATCCAGAGCCACTACAGCAGGGAGTCATTTAGTAGACTGATCCAGAGCCACTACAGCAGGGAGTCATTTAGTAGACTGATCCAGAGCCACTACAGCAGGGAGTCATTTAGTAGACTGATCCAGAGCCACTACAGCAGGGAGTCATTTAGTAGACTGATCCAGAGCCACTACAGCAGGGAGTCATTTAGTAGACTCTGATCCAGAGCCACTACAGCAGGGAGTCATTTAGTAGACTCTGATCCAGAGCCACTACAGCAGGGAGTCATTTAGTAGACTGATCCAGAGCCACTACAGCAGGGAGTCATTTAGTAGACTGATCCAGAGCCACTACAGCAGGGAGTCATTTAGTAGACTCTGATCCAGAGCCACTACAGCAGGGAGTCATTTAGTAGACTCTGATCCAGAGCCACTACAGCAGGGAGTCATTTAGTAGACTCTGATCCAGAGCCACTACAGCAGGGAGTCATTTAGTAGACTCTGATCCAGAGCCACTACATCAGGGAGTCATTTAGTAGACTGATCCAGAGCCACTACAGCAGGGAGTCATTTAGTAGACTGATCCAGAGCCACTACAGCAGGGAGTCATTTAGTAGACTGATCCAGAGCCACTACAGCAGGGAGTCATTTAGTAGACTCTGATACAGAGCCACTACAGCAGGGAGTCATTTAGTAGACTCTGATCCAGAGCCACTACAGCAGGGAGTCATTTAGTAGACTGATCCAGAGCCACTACAGCAGGGAGTCATTTAGTAGACTGATCCAGAGCCACTACAGCAGGGAGTCATTTAGTAGACTCTGATCCAGAGCCACTACAGCAGGGAGTCATTTAGTAGACTCTGATCCAGAGCCACTACAGCAGGGAGTCATTTAGTAGACTCTGATCCAGAGCCACTACAGCAGGGAGTAATTTAGTAGACTCTGATCCAGAGCCACTACATCAGGGAGTCATTTAGTAGACTGATCCAGAGCCACTACAGCAGGGAGTCATTTAGTAGACTGATCCAGAGCCACTACAGCAGGGAGTCATTTAGTAGACTGATCCAGAGCCACTACAGCAGGGAGTCATTTAGTAGACTCTGATACAGAGCCACTACAGCAGGGAGTCATTTAGTAGACTCTGATACAGAGCCACTACAGCAGGGAGTCATTTAGTAGACTCTGATCCAGAGCCACTACAGCAGGGAGTCATTTAGTAGACTCTGATACAGAGCCACTACAGCAGGGAGTCATTTAGTAGACTGATCCAGAGCCACTACAGCAGGGAGTCATTTAGTAGACTCTGATCCAGAGCCACTACAGCAGGGAGTCATTTAGTAGACTGATCCAGAGCCACTACGCAGGGAGTCATTTAGTAGACTGATCCAGAGCCACTACAGTAGGGAGTCATTTAGTAGACTCTGATCCAGAGCCACTACAGCAGGGAGTCATTTAGTAGACTCTGATCCAGAGCCACTACAGCAGGGAGTCATTTAGTAGACTCTGATCCAGAGCCACTACAGCAGGGAGTCATTTAGTAGACTCTGATCCAGAGCCACTACATCAGGGAGTCATTTAGTAGACTGATCCAGAGCCACTACAGCAGGGAGTCATTTAGTCGACTGATCCAGAGCCACTACAGCAGGGAGTCATTTAGTAGACTGATCCAGAGCCACTACAGCAGGGAGTCATTTAGTAGACTGATCCAGAGCCACTACAGCAGGGAGTCATTTAGTAGACTGATCCAGAGCCACTACAGCAGGGAGTCATTTAGTAGACTCTGATCCAGAGCCACTACAGCAGGGAGTCATTTAGTAGACTCTGATCCAGAGCCACTACAGCAGGGAGTCATTTAGTAGACTCTGATCCAGAGCCACTACAGCAGGGAGTCATTTAGTAGACTGATCCAGAGCCACTACGCAGGGAGTCATTTAGTAGACTGATCCAGAGCCACTACAGTAGGGAGTCATTTAGTAGACTCTGATCCAGAGCCACTACAGCAGGGAGTCATTTAGTAGACTCTGATCCAGAGCCACTACAGCAGGGAGTCATTTAGTAGACTCTGATCCAGAGCCACTACAGCAGGGAGTCATTTAGTAGACTCTGATCCAGAGCCACTACAGCAGGGAGTCATTTAGTAGACTGATCCAGAGCCACTACAGCAGGGAGTCATTTAGTAGACTGATCCAGAGCCACTACAGCAGGGAGTCATTTAGTAGACTCTGATCCAGAGCCACTACAGCAGGGAGTCATTTAGTAGACTCTGATCCAGAGCCACTACAGCAGGGAGTCATTTAGTAGACTCTGATCCAGAGCCACTACAGCAGGGAGTCATTTAGTAGACTCTGATCCAGAGCCACTACATCAGGGAGTCATTTAGTAGACTGATCCAGAGCCACTACAGCAGGGAGTCATTTAGTAGACTGATCCAGAGCCACTACAGCAGGAGTCATTTAGTAGACTGATCCAGAGCCACTACAGCAGGGAGTCATTTAGTAGACTCTGATACAGAGCCACTACAGCAGGGAGTCATTTAGTAGACTCTGATACAGAGCCACTACAGCAGGGAGTCATTTAGTAGACTCTGATCCAGAGCCACTACAGCAGGGAGTCATTTAGTAGACTGATCCAGAGCCACTACAGCAGGGAGTCATTTAGTAGACTGATCCAGAGCCACTACAGCAGGGAGTCATTTAGTAGACTCTGATCCAGAGCCACTACAGTAGGGAGTCATTTAGTAGACTGATCCAGAGCCACTACAGCAGGGAGTCATTTAGTAGACTCTGATCCAGAGCCACTACAGTAGGGAGTCATTTAGTAGACTCTGATCCAGAGCCACTACAGCAGGGAGTCATTTAGTAGACTCTGATCCAGAGCCACTACAACAGGGAGTCATTTAGTAGACTCTGATACAGAGCCACTACAGCAGGGAGTCATTTAGTAGACTCTGATACAGAGCCACTACAGCAGGGAGTCATTTAGTAGACTGATCCAGAGCCACTACAGCAGGGAGTCATTTAGTAGACTCTGATCCAGAGCCACTACATCAGGGAGTCATTTAGTAGACTGATCCAGAGCCACTACAGCAGGGAGTCATTTAGTAGACTGATCCAGAGCCACTACGCAGGGAGTCATTTAGTAGACTGATCCAGAGCCACTACATCAGGGAGTCATTTAGTAGACTGATCCAGAGCCACTACAGCAGGGAGTCATTTAGTAGACTGATCCAGAGCCACTACAGCAGGGAGTCATTTAGTAGACTGATCCAGAGCCACTACAGCAGGGAGTCATTTAGTAGACTGATCCAGAGCCACTACAGCAGGGAGTCATTTAGTAGACTGATCCAGAGCCACTACAGCAGGGAGTCATTTAGTAGACTGATCCAGAGCCACTACAGCAGGGAGTCATTTAGTAGACTCTGATCCAGAGCCACTACAGCAGGGAGTCATTTAGTAGACTCTGATCCAGAGCCACTACAGCAGGGAGTCATTTAGTAGACTCTGATCCAGAGCCACTACAGCAGGGAGTCATTTAGTAGACTGATCCAGAGCCACTACGCAGGGAGTCATTTAGTAGACTGATCCAGAGCCACTACAGTAGGGAGTCATTTAGTAGACTCTGATCCAGAGCCACTACAGCAGGGAGTCATTTAGTAGACTCTGATCCAGAGCCACTACAGCAGGGAGTCATTTAGTAGACTCTGATCCAGAGCCACTACAGCAGGGAGTCATTTAGTAGACTCTGATCCAGAGCCACTACATCAGGGAGTCATTTAGTAGACTGATCCAGAGCCACTACAGCAGGGAGTCATTTAGTAGACTGATCCAGAGCCACTACAGCAGGGAGTCATTTAGTAGACTGATCCAGAGCCACTACAGCAGGGAGTCATTTAGTAGACTCTGATACAGAGCCACTACAGCAGGGAGTCATTTAGTAGACTCTGATCCAGAGCCACTACAGCAGGGAGTCATTTAGTAGACTGATCCAGAGCCACTACAGCAGGGAGTCATTTAGTAGACTCTGATCCAGAGCCACTACAGTAGGGAGTCATTTAGTAGACTGATCCAGAGCCACTACAGCAGGGAGTCATTTAGTAGACTCTGATCCAGAGCCACTACAGTAGGGAGTCATTTAGTAGACTCTGATCCAGAGCCACTACAACAGGGAGTCATTTAGTAGACTCTGATACAGAGCCACTACAGCAGGGAGTCATTTAGTAGACTCTGATACAGAGCCACTACAGCAGGGAGTCATTTAGTAGACTGATCCAGAGCCACTACAGCAGGGAGTAATTTAGTAGACTCTGATCCAGAGCCACTACAGCAGGGAGTCATTTAGTAGACTGATCCAGAGCCACTACAGCAGGGAGTCATTTAGTAGACTGATCCAGAGCCACTACGCAGGGAGTCATTTAGTAGACTGATCCAGAGCCACTACATCAGGGAGTCATTTAGTAGACTGATCCAGAGCCACTACAGCAGGGAGTCATTTAGTAGACTGATCCAGAGCCACTACAGCAGGGAGTCATTTAGTAGACTCTGATCCAGAGCCACTACAGCAGGGAGTCATTTAGTAGACTCTGATCCAGAGCCACTACAGCAGGGAGTCATTTAGTAGACTGATCCAGAGCCACTACAGCAGGGAGTCATTTAGTAGACTGATCCAGAGCCACTACGCAGGGAGTCATTTAGTAGACTGATCCAGAGCCACTACATCAGGGAGTCATTTAGTAGACTGATCCAGAGCCACTACAGCAGGGAGTCATTTAGTAGACTGATCCAGAGCCACTACAGCAGGGAGTCATTTAGTAGACTGATCCAGAGCCACTACAGCAGGGAGTCATTTAGTAGACTGATCCAGAGCCACTACAGCAGGGAGTCATTTAGTAGACTGATCCAGAGCCACTACAGCA
Organism: Oncorhynchus gorbuscha; assembly: GCF_021184085.1. Taxonomy (NCBI): domain Eukaryota; kingdom Metazoa; phylum Chordata; class Actinopteri; order Salmoniformes; family Salmonidae; genus Oncorhynchus; species Oncorhynchus gorbuscha. The sequence continues at coordinate 125,440 of NW_025746204.1, read as the reverse complement.
GGGAGTCATTTAGTAGACTGATCCAGAGCCACTACAGCAGGGAGTCATTTAGTAGACTCTGATCCAGAGCCACTACAGCAGGGAGTCATTTAGTAGACTCTGATCCAGAGCCACTACAGCAGGGAGTCATTTAGTAGACTCTGATCCAGAGCCACTACAGCAGGGAGTCATTTAGTAGACTGATCCAGAGCCACTACGCAGGGAGTCATTTAGTAGACTGATCCAGAGCCACTACAGTAGGGAGTCATTTAGTAGACTCTGATCCAGAGCCACTACAGCAGGGAGTCATTTAGTAGACTCTGATCCAGAGCCACTACAGCAGGGAGTCATTTAGTAGACTCTGATCCAGAGCCACTACAGCAGGGAGTCATTTAGTAGACTCTGATCCAGAGCCACTACATCAGGGAGTCATTTAGTAGACTGATCCAGAGCCACTACAGCAGGAGTCATTTAGTAGACTGATCCAGAGCCACTACAGCAGGGAGTCATTTAGTAGACTGATCCAGAGCCACTACAGCAGGGAGTCATTTAGTAGACTCTGATACAGAGCCACTACAGCAGGGAGTCATTTAGTAGACTCTGATACAGAGCCACTACAGCAGGGAGTCATTTAGTAGACTCTGATCCAGAGCCACTACAGCAGGGAGTCATTTAGTAGACTGATCCAGAGCCACTACAGCAGGGAGTCATTTAGTAGACTGATCCAGAGCCACTACAGCAGGGAGTCATTTAGTAGACTCTGATCCAGAGCCACTACAGCAGGGAGTCATTTAGTAGACTCTGATCCAGAGCCACTACAGCAGGGAGTCATTTAGTAGACTCTGATCCAGAGCCACTACAGCAGGGAGTCATTTAGTAGACTCTGATCCAGAGCCACTACATCAGGAGTCATTTAGTAGACTGATCCAGAGCCACTACAGCAGGGAGTCATTTAGTAGACTGATCCAGAGCCACTACAGCAGGGAGTCATTTAGTAGACTGATCCAGAGCCACTACAGCAGGGAGTCATTTAGTAGACTCTGATACAGAGCCACTACAGCAGGGAGTCATTTAGTAGACTCTGATACAGAGCCACTACAGCAGGGAGTCATTTAGTAGACTCTGATCCAGAGCCACTACAGCAGGGAGTCATTTAGTAGACTCTGATACAGAGCCACTACAGCAGGGAGTCATTTAGTAGACTGATCCAGAGCCACTACAGCAGGGAGTCATTTAGTAGACTCTGATCCAGAGCCACTACAGCAGGGAGTCATTTAGTAGACTGATCCAGAGCCACTACGCAGGGAGTCATTTAGTAGACTGATCCAGAGCCACTACAGTAGGGAGTCATTTAGTAGAGGGTAGCTAGTTTTAAGTTCCTCGGCATACACATCACAGACAAACTGAATTGGTCCACTCACACTGACAGCGTCGTGAAGAAGGCGCAGCAGCGCCTATTCAACCTCAGGAGGCTGAAAAAATTCGGCTTGTCACCAAAAGCACTCACAAACTTCTACAGATGCACAATCGAGAGCATCCTGGCGGGCTGTATCACCGCCTGGTACGGCAACTGCTCCGCCCTCAACCGTAAGGCACTCCAGAGGTAGTGAGGACTGCACAACGCATCACCGGGGCAAACTACCTGCCCTCCAGGACACCTACACCACCCGTTGTTACAGGAAGGCCATAAAGATCATCAAGGACATCAACCACCCGAACCACTGCCTGTTCACCCCGCTATCATCCAGAAGGCGAGGTCAGTACAGGTGCATCAAAGCTGGGACCGAGAGACTGAAAAACAGCTTCTATCTCAAGGCCATCAGACTGTTAAATAGCCACCACTAACACTGAGTGGCTGCTGCCAACACACTGTCATTGACACTGACCCAACTCCAGCCATTTTAATAATGGGAATTGATGGAAATGATGTAAATATATCACTAGCCACTTTAAACAATGCTACCTTATATAATGTTACTTACCCTACATTATTCATCTCATATGCATATGTATATACTGTACTCTACAACATCGACTGCATCCTTATGTAACACATGTATCACTAGCCACTTTAACTATGCCACTTTGTTTACTTTGTCTACACACTCATCTCATATGTATATACTGTACTCGATACCATCTACTGTATGCTGCTCTGTACCATCACTCATTCATATATCCTTATGTACATGTTCCTTATCCCCTTACACTGTGTATAAGACAGTAGTTTTTTTTGGAATTGTTAGTTAGATTACTTGTTGGTTATCACTGCATTGTCGGAACTAGAAGCACAAGCATTTCGCTACACTCGCATTAACATCTGCTAACCATGTGTATGTGACAAATAAAATTTGATTTGATTTGATTTGATTTGATCCAGAGCCACTACAGTAGGGAGTCATTTAGTAGACTCTGATCCAGAGCCACTACAGCAGGGAGTCATTTAGAAGACTGATCCAGAGCCACTACAGCAGGGAGTCATTTAGTAGACTCTGATCCAGAGCCACTACAGCAGGGAGTCATTTAGTAGACTCTGATCCAGAGCCACTACAGCAGGGAGTCATTTAGTAGACTGATCCAGAGCCACTACATCAGGGAGTCATTTAGTAGACTGATCCAGAGCCACTACAGCAGGGAGTCATTTAGTAGACTGATCCAGAGCCACTACAGCAGGGAGTCATTTAGTAGTCTGATCCAGAGCCACTACAGCAGGGAGTCATTTAGTAGACTCTGATACAGAGCCACTACAGCAGGGAGTCATTTAGTAGACTCTGATACAGAGCCACTACAGCAGGGAGTCATTTAGTAGACTCTGATCCAGAGCCACTACAGCAGGGAGTCATTTAGTAGACTGATCCAGAGCCACTACAGCAGGGAGTCATTTAGTAGACTCTGATCCAGAGCCACTACAGTAGGGAGTCATTTAGTAGACTCTGATCCAGAGCCACTACAGCAGGGAGTCATTTAGTAGACTCTGATCCAGAGCCACTACAACAGGGAGTCATTTAGTAGACTCTGATACAGAGCCACTACAGCAGGGAGTCATTTAGTAGACTCTGATACAGAGCCACTACAGCAGGGAGTCATTTAGTAGACTGATCCAGAGCCACTACAGCAGGGAGTCATTTAGTAGACTCTGATCCAGAGCCACTACAGCAGGGAGTCATTTAGTAGACTGATCCAGAGCCACTACAGCAGGGAGTCATTTAGTAGACTGATCCAGAGCCACTACGCAGGGAGTCATTTAGTAGACTGATCCAGAGCCACTACATCAGGGAGTCATTTAGTAGACTGATCCAGAGCCACTACAGCAGGGAGTCATTTAGTAGACTGATCCAGAGCCACTACAGCAGGGAGTCATTTAGTAGACTGATCCAGAGCCACTACAGCAGGGAGTCATTTAGTAGACTGATCCAGAGCCACTACAGCAGGGAGTCATTTAGTAGACTGATCCAGAGCCACTACAGCAGGGAGTCATTTAGTAGACTGATCCAGAGCCACTACAGCAGGGAGTCATTTAGTAGACTCTGATCCAGAGCCACTACAGCAGGGAGTCATTTAGTAGACTCTGATCCAGAGCCACTACAGCAGGGAGTCATTTAGTAGACTCTGATCCAGAGCCACTACAGCAGGGAGTCATTTAGTAGACTGATCCAGAGCCACTACGCAGGAGTCATTTAGTAGACTGATCCAGAGCCACTACAGTAGGGAGTCATTTAGTAGACTCTGATCCAGAGCCACTACAGCAGGGAGTCATTTAGTAGACTCTGATCCAGAGCCACTACAGCAGGGAGTCATTTAGTAGACTCTGATCCAGAGCCACTACAGCAGGGAGTCATTTAGTAGACTCTGATCCAGAGCCACTACATCAGGGAGTCATTTAGTAGACTGATCCAGAGCCACTACAGCAGGGAGTCATTTAGTAGACTGATCCAGAGCCACTACAGCAGGGAGTCATTTAGTAGACTGATCCAGAGCCACTACAGCAGGGAGTCATTTAGTAGACTCTGATACAGAGCCACTACAGCAGGGAGTCATTTAGTAGACTCTGATACAGAGCCACTACAGCAGGGAGTCATTTAGTAGACTCTGATCCAGAGCCACTACAGCAGGGAGTCATTTAGTAGACTGATCCAGAGCCACTACAGCAGGGAGTCATTTAGTAGACTGATCCAGAGCCACTACAGCAGGGAGTCATTTAGTAGACTCTGATCCAGAGCCACTACAGCAGGGAGTCATTTAGTAGACTCTGATCCAGAGCCACTACAGCAGGGAGTCATTTAGTAGACTCTGATCCAGAGCCACTACAGCAGGGAGTCATTTAGTAGACTCTGATCCAGAGCCACTACATCAGGGAGTCATTTAGTAGACTGATCCAGAGCCACTACAGCAGGGAGTCATTTAGTAGACTGATCCAGAGCCACTACAGCAGGGAGTCATTTAGTAGACTGATCCAGAGCCACTACAGCAGGGAGTCATTTAGTAGACTCTGATACAGAGCCACTACAGCAGGGAGTCATTTAGTAGACTCTGATCCAGAGCCACTACAGCAGGGAGTCATTTAGTAGACTGATCCAGAGCCACTACAGCAGGGAGTCATTTAGTAGACTGATCCAGAGCCACTACAGCAGGGAGTCATTTAGTAGACTCTGATCCAGAGCCACTACAGTAGGGAGTCATTTAGTAGACTGATCCAGAGCCACTACAGCAGGGAGTCATTTAGTAGACTCTGATCCAGAGCCACTACAGTAGGGAGTCATTTAGTAGACTCTGATCCAGAGCCACTACAGCAGGGAGTCATTTAGTAGACTCTGATCCAGAGCCACTACAGCAGGGAGTCATTTAGTAGACTGATCCAGAGCCACTACAGCAGGGAGTCATTTAGTAGACTCTGATACAGAGCCACTACAGCAGGGAGTCATTTAGTAGACTCTGATCCAGAGCCACTACAGCAGGGAGTCATTTAGTAGACTCTGATCCAGAGCCACTACAACAGGGAGTCATTTAGTAGACTCTGATACAGAGCCACTACAGCAGGGAGTCATTTAGTAGACTCTGATACAGAGCCACTACAGCAGGGAGTCATTTAGTAGACTGATCCAGAGCCACTACAGCAGGGAGTCATTTAGTAGACTCTGATCCAGAGCCACTACAGCAGGGAGTCATTTAGTAGACTGATCCAGAGCCACTACAGCAGGGAGTCATTTAGTAGACTGATCCAGAGCCACTACGCAGGGAGTCATTTAGTAGACTGATCCAGAGCCACTACAGTAGGGAGTCATTTAGTAGACTCTGATCCAGAGCCACTACAGTAGGGAGTCATTTAGTAGACTCTGATCCAGAGCCACTACAGCAGGGAGTCATTTAGAAGACTGATCCAGAGCCACTACAGCAGGGAGTCATTTAGTAGACTCTGATCCAGAGCCACTACAGCAGGGAGTCATTTAGTAGACTCTGATCCAGAGCCACTACAGCAGGGAGTCATTTAGTAGACTGATCCAGAGCCACTACATCAGGGAGTCATTTAGTAGACTGATCCAGAGCCACTACAGCAGGGAGTCATTTAGTAGACTGATCCAGAGCCACTACAGCAGGGAGTCATTTAGTAGACTGATCCAGAGCCACTACAGCAGGGAGTCATTTAGTAGACTCTGATACAGAGCCACTACAGCAGGGAGTCATTTAGTAGACTCTGATACAGAGCCACTACAGCAGGGAGTCATTTAGTAGACTCTGATCCAGAGCCACTACAGCAGGGAGTCATTTAGTAGACTGATCCAGAGCCACTACAGCAGGGAGTCATTTAGTAGACTCTGATCCAGAGCCACTACAGCAGGGAGTCATTTAGTAGACTCTGATCCAGAGCCACTACAGCAGGGAGTCATTTAGTAGACTGATCCAGAGCCACTACAGTAGGGAGTCATTTAGTAGACTCTGATCCAGAGCCACTACAGCAGGGAGTCATTTAGTAGACTCTGATCCAGAGCCACTACAGCAGGGAGTCATTTAGTAGACTGATCCAGAGCCACTACAGCAGGGAGTCATTTAGTAGACTCTGATACAGAGCCACTACAGCAGGGAGTCATTTAGTAGACTCTGATCCAGAGCCACTACAGCAGGGAGTCATTTAGTAGACTCTGATCCAGAGCCACTACAACAGGGAGTCATTTAGTAGACTCTGATACAGAGCCACTACAGCAGGGAGTCATTTAGTAGACTCTGATACAGAGCCACTACAGCAGGGAGTCATTTAGTAGACTGATCCAGAGCCACTACAGCAGGGAGTCATTTAGTAGACTCTGATCCAGAGCCACTACAGCAGGGAGTCATTTAGTAGACTGATCCAGAGCCACTACAGCAGGGAGTCATTTAGTAGACTGATCCAGAGCCACTACGCAGGGAGTCATTTAGTAGACTGATCCAGAGCCACTACAGTAGGGAGTCATTTAGTAGACTCTGATCCAGAGCCACTACAGTAGGGAGTCATTTAGTAGACTCTGATCCAGAGCCACTACAGCAGGGAGTCATTTAGAAGACTGATCCAGAGCCACTACAGCAGGGAGTCATTTAGTAGACTCTGATCCAGAGCCACTACAGCAGGGAGTCATTTAGTAGACTCTGATCCAGAGCCACTACAGCAGGGAGTCATTTAGTAGACTGATCCAGAGCCACTACATCAGGGAGTCATTTAGTAGACTGATCCAGAGCCACTACAGCAGGGAGTCATTTAGTAGACTGATCCAGAGCCACTACAGCAGGGAGTCATTTAGTAGACTGATCCAGAGCCACTACAGCAGGGAGTCATTTAGTAGACTCTGATACAGAGCCACTACAGCAGGGAGTCATTTAGTAGACTCTGATACAGAGCCACTACAGCAGGGAGTCATTTAGTAGACTCTGATCCAGAGCCACTACAGCAGGGAGTCATTTAGTAGACTGATCCAGAGCCACTACAGCAGGGAGTCATTTAGTAGACTCTGATCCAGAGCCACTACAGCAGGGAGTCATTTAGTAGACTCTGATCCAGAGCCACTACAGCAGGGAGTCATTTAGTAGACTGATCCAGAGCCACTACAGTAGGGAGTCATTTAGTAGACTCTGATCCAGAGCCACTACAGCAGGGAGTCATTTAGTAGACTCTGATACAGAGCCACTACAGCAGGGAGTCATTTAGTAGACTCTGATCCAGAGCCACTACAGCAGGGAGTCATTTAGTAGACTGATCCAGAGCCACTACAGCAGGGAGTCATTTAGTAGACTCTGATCCAGAGCCACTACAGCAGGGAGTCATTTAGTAGACTGATCCAGAGCCACTACACAGGGAGTCATTTAGTAGACTGATCCAGAGCCACTACAGTAGGGAGTCATTTAGTAGACTCTGATCCAGAGCCACTACAGCAGGGAGTCATTTAGTAGACTCTGATCCAGAGCCACTACAGCAGGGAGTCATTTAGTAGACTCTGATCCAGAGCCACTACAGCAGGGAGTCATTTAGTAGACTCTGATCCAGAGCCACTACATCAGGGAGTCATTTAGTAGACTGATCCAGAGCCACTACAGCAGGGAGTCATTTAGTAGACTGATCCAGAGCCACTACAGCAGGGAGTCATTTAGTAGACTGATCCAGAGCCACTACAGCAGGGAGTCATTTAGTAGACTCTGATACAGAGCCACTACAGCAGGGAGTCATTTAGTAGACTCTGATACAGAGCCACTACAGCAGGGAGTCATTTAGTAGACTCTGATCCAGAGCCACTACAGCAGGGAGTCATTTAGTAGACTGATCCAGAGCCACTACAGCAGGGAGTCATTTAGTAGACTGATCCAGAGCCACTACAGCAGGGAGTCATTTAGTAGACTCTGATCCAGAGCCACTACAGCAGGGAGTCATTTAGTAGACTCTGATCCAGAGCCACTACATCAGGGAGTCATTTAGTAGACTGATCCAGAGCCACTACAGCAGGGAGTCATTTAGTAGACTCTGATCCAGAGCCACTACAGTAGGGAGTCATTTAGTAGACTCTGATCCAGAGCCACTACAGCAGGGAGTCATTTAGTAGACTCTGATCCAGAGCCACTACAGCAGGGAGTCATTTAGTAGACTGATCCAGAGCCACTACAGCAGGGAGTCATTTAGTAGACTCTGATACAGAGCCACTACAGCAGGGAGTCATTTAGTAGACTCTGATCCAGAGCCACTACAGCAGGGAGTCATTTAGTAGACTCTGATCCAGAGCCACTACAACAGGGAGTCATTTAGTAGACTCTGATACAGAGCCACTACAGCAGGGAGTCATTTAGTAGACTCTGATCCAGAGCCACTACAGCAGGGAGTCATTTAGTAGACTGATCCAGAGCCACTACAGCAGGGAGTCATTTAGTAGACTCTGATCCAGAGCCACTACAGCAGGGAGTCATTTAGTAGACTGATCCAGAGCCACTACAGCAGGGAGTCATTTAGTAGACTGATCCAGAGCCACTACGCAGGGAGTCATTTAGTAGACTGATCCAGAGCCACTACAGTAGGGAGTCATTTAGTAGACTCTGATCCAGAGCCACTACAGTAGGGAGTCATTTAGTAGACTCTGATCCAGAGCCACTACAGCAGGGAGTCATTTAGAAGACTGATCCAGAGCCACTACAGCAGGGAGTCATTTAGTAGACTCTGATCCAGAGCCACTACAGCAGGGAGTCATTTAGTAGACTCTGATCCAGAGCCACTACAGCAGGGAGTCATTTAGTAGACTGATCCAGAGCCACTACATCAGGGAGTCATTTAGTAGACTGATCCAGAGCCACTACAGCAGGGAGTCATTTAGTAGACTGATCCAGAGCCACTACAGCAGGGAGTCATTTAGTAGACTGATCCAGAGCCACTACAGCAGGGAGTCATTTAGTAGACTCTGATACAGAGCCACTACAGCAGGGAGTCATTTAGTAGACTCTGATACAGAGCCACTACAGCAGGGAGTCATTTAGTAGACTCTGATCCAGAGCCACTACAGCAGGGAGTCATTTAGTAGACTGATCCAGAGCCACTACAGCAGGGAGTCATTTAGTAGACTCTGATCCAGAGCCACTACAGCAGGGAGTCATTTAGTAGACTCTGATCCAGAGCCACTACAGCAGGGAGTCATTTAGTAGACTGATCCAGAGCCACTACAGTAGGGAGTCATTTAGTAGACTCTGATCCAGAGCCACTACAGCAGGGAGTCATTTAGTAGACTCTGATACAGAGCCACTACAGCAGGGAGTCATTTAGTAGACTCTGATCCAGAGCCACTACAGCAGGGAGTCATTTAGTAGACTGATCCAGAGCCACTACAGCAGGGAGTCATTTAGTAGACTCTGATCCAGAGCCACTACAGCAGGGAGTCATTTAGTAGACTGATCCAGAGCCACTACACAGGGAGTCATTTAGTAGACTGATCCAGAGCCACTACAGTAGGGAGTCATTTAGTAGACTCTGATCCAGAGCCACTACAGCAGGGAGTCATTTAGTAGACTCTGATCCAGAGCCACTACAGCAGGGAGTCATTTAGTAGACTCTGATCCAGAGCCACTACAGCAGGGAGTCATTTAGTAGACTCTGATCCAGAGCCACTACATCAGGGAGTCATTTAGTAGACTGATCCAGAGCCACTACAGCAGGGAGTCATTTAGTAGACTGATCCAGAGCCACTACAGCAGGGAGTCATTTAGTAGACTGATCCAGAGCCACTACAGCAGGGAGTCATTTAGTAGACTCTGATACAGAGCCACTACAGCAGGGAGTCATTTAGTAGACTCTGATACAGAGCCACTACAGCAGGGAGTCATTTAGTAGACTCTGATCCAGAGCCACTACAGCAGGGAGTAATTTAGTAGACTGATCCAGAGCCACTACAGCAGGGAGTCATTTAGTAGACTGATCCAGAGCCACTACAGCAGGGAGTCATTTAGTAGACTCTGATCCAGAGCCACTACAGCAGGGAGTCATTTAGTAGACTCTGATCCAGAGCCACTACATCAGGGAGTCATTTAGTAGACTGATCCAGAGCCACTACAGCAGGGAGTCATTTAGTAGACTGATCCAGAGCCACTACAGCAGGGAGTCATTTAGTAGACTGATCCAGAGCCACTACAGCAGGGAGTCATTTAGTAGACTCTGATCCAGAGCCACTACAGCAGGGAGTCATTTAGTAGACTCTGATACAGAGCCACTACAGCAGGGAGTCATTTAGTAGACTCTGATACAGAGCCACTACAGCAGGGAGTCATTTAGTAGACTCTGATCCAGAGCCACTACAGCAGGGAGTCATTTAGTAGACTGATCCAGAGCCACTACAGCAGGGAGTCATTTAGTAGACTGATCCAGAGCCACTACAGCAGGGAGTCATTTAGTAGACTCTGATCCAGAGCCACTACAGTAGGGAGTCATTTAGTAGACTGATCCAGAGCCACTACAGCAGGGAGTCATTTAGTAGACTCTGATCCAGAGCCACTACAGTAGGGAGTCATTTAGTAGACTCTGATCCAGAGCCACTACAGCAGGGAGTCATTTAGTAGACTCTGATCCAGAGCCACTACAACAGGGAGTCATTTAGTAGACTCTGATACAGAGCCACTACAGCAGGGAGTCATTTAGTAGACTCTGATACAGAGCCACTACAGCAGGGAGTCATTTAGTAGACTGATCCAGAGCCACTACAGCAAGGAGTCATTTAGTAGACTCTGATCCAGAGCCACTACAGCAGGGAGTCATTTAGTAGACTGATCCAGAGCCACTACAGCAGGGAGTCATTTAGTAGACTGATCCAGAGCCACTACGCAGGGAGTCATTTAGTAGACTGATCCAGAGCCACTACAGTAGGGAGTCATTTAGTAGACTCTGATCCAGAGCCACTACAGCAGGGAGTCATTTAGTAGACTCTGATCCAGAGCCACTACAGCAGGGAGTCATTTAGTAGACTGATCCAGAGCCACTACATCAGGGAGTCATTTAGTAGACTGATCCAGAGCCACTACAGCAGGGAGTCATTTAGTAGACTGATCCAGAGCCACTACAGCAGGGAGTCATTTAGTAGACTGATCCAGAGCCACTACAGCAGGGAGTCATTTAGTAGACTCTGATACAGAGCCACTACAGCAGGGAGTCATTTAGTAGACTCTGATCCAGAGCCACTACAGCAGGGAGTCATTTAGTAGACTGATCCAGAGCCACTACAGCAGGGAGTCATTTAGTAGACTCTGATCCAGAGCCACTACAGCAGGGAGTCATTTAGTAGACTGATCCAGAGCCACTACAGTAGGGAGTCATTTAGTAGACTGATCCAGAGCCACTACATCAGGGAGTCATTTAGTAGACTGATCCAGAGCCACTACAGTAGGGAGTCATTTAGTAGACTCTGATCCAGAGCCACTACAGCAGGGAGTCATTTAGTAGACTGATCCAGAGCCACTACAGTAGGGAGTCATTTAGTAGACTCTGATCCAGAGCCACTACATCAGGGAGTCATTTAGTAGACTGATCCAGAGCCACTACAGCAGGGAGTCATTTAGTAGACTGATCCAGAGCCACTACAGCAGGGAGTCATTTAGTAGACTGATCCAGAGCCACTACAGCAGGGAGTCATTTAGTAGACTCTGATCCAGAGCCTCTACAGCAGGGAGTCATTTAGTAGACTGATCCAGAGCCACTACAGCAGGGAGTCATTTAGTAGACTCTGATACAGAGCCACTACAGCAGGGAGTCATTTAGTAGACTCTGATCCAGAGCCACTACAGCAGGGAGTCATTTAGTAGACTGATCCAGAGCCACTACAGCAGGGAGTCATTTAGTAGACTCTGATCCAGAGCCACTACAGCAGGGAGTCATTTAGTAGACTGATCCAGAGCCACTACAGTAGGGAGTCATTTAGTAGACTGATCCAGAGCCACTACATCAGGGAGTCATTTAGTAGACTGATCCAGAGCCACTACAGTAGGGAGTCATTTAGTAGACTCTGATCCAGAGCCACTACAGCAGGGAGTCATTTAGTAGACTGATCCAGAGCCACTACAGTAGGGAGTCATTTAGTAGACTCTGATCCAGAGCCACTACATCAGGGAGTCATTTAGTAGACTGATCCAGAGCCACTACAGCAGGGAGTCATTTAGTAGACTGATCCAGAGCCACTACAGCAGGGAGTCATTTAGTAGACTGATCCAGAGCCACTACAGCAGGGAGTCATTTAGTAGACTCTGATCCAGAGCCACTACAGCAGGGAGTCATTTAGTAGACTCTGATACAGAGCCACTACAGCAGGGAGTCATTTAGTAGACTCTGATCCAGAGCCACTACAGCAGGGAGTCATTTAGTAGACTGATCCAGAGCCACTACTGCAGGGAGTCATTTAGTAGACTCTGATCCAGAGCCACTACAGCAGGGAGTCATTTAGTAGACTGATCCAGAGCCACTACGCAGGGAGTCATTTAGTAGACTGATCCAGAGCCACTACAGTAGGGAGTCATTTAGTAGACTCTGATCCAGAGCCACTACAGCAGGGAGTCATTTAGTAGACTCTGATCCAGAGCCACTACAGCAGGGAGTCATTTAGTAGACTCTGATCCAGAGCCACTACAGCAGGGAGTCATTTAGTAGACTCTGATCCAGAGCCACTACATCAGGGAGTCATTTAGTAGACTGATCCAGAGCCACTACAGCAGGGAGTCATTTAGTAGACTGATCCAGAGCCACTACAGCAGGGAGTCATTTAGTAGACTGATCCAGAGCCACTACAGCAGGGAGTCATTTAGTAGACTCTGATACAGAGCCACTACAGCAGGGAGTCATTTAGTAGACTCTGATCCAGAGCCACTACAGCAGGGAGTCATTTAGTAGACTCTGATCCAGAGCCACTACATCAGGGAGTCATTTAGTAGACTGATCCAGAGCCACTACAGCAGGGAGTCATTTAGTAGACTGATCCAGAGCCACTACAGCAGGGAGTCATTTAGTAGACTGATCCAGAGCCACTACAGCAGGGAGTCATTTAGTAGACTCTGATACAGAGCCACTACAGCAGGGAGTCATTTAGTAGACTCTGATACAGAGCCACTACAGCAGGGAGTCATTTAGTAGACTCTGATCCAGAGCCACTACAGCAGGGAGTCATTTAGTAGACTGATCCAGAGCCACTACAGCAGGGAGTCATTTAGTAGACTGATCCAGAGCCACTACAGCAGGGAGTCATTTAGTAGACTCTGATCCAGAGCCACTACAGCAGGGAGTCATTTAGTAGACTCTGATCCAGAGCCACTACATCAGGGAGTCATTTAGTAGACTGATCCAGAGCCACTACAGCAGGGAGTCATTTAGTAGACTGATCCAGAGCCACTACAGCAGGGAGTCATTTAGTAGACTGATCCAGAGCCACTACAGCAGGGAGTCATTTAGTAGACTCTGATCCAGAGCCACTACAGCAGGGAGTCATTTAGTAGACTCTGATACAGAGCCACTACAGCAGGGAGTCATTTAGTAGACTCTGATACAGAGCCACTACAGCAGGGAGTCATTTAGTAGACTCTGATCCAGAGCCACTACAGCAGGGAGTCATTTAGTAGACTGATCCAGAGCCACTACAGCAGGGAGTCATTTAGTAGACTGATCCAGAGCCACTACAGCAGGGAGTCATTTAGTAGACTCTGATCCAGAGCCACTACAGTAGGGAGTCATTTAGTAGACTGATCCAGAGCCACTACAGCAGGGAGTCATTTAGTAGACTCTGATCCAGAGCCACTACAGTAGGGAGTCATTTAGTAGACTCTGATCCAGAGCCACTACAGCAGGGAGTCATTTAGTAGACTCTGATCCAGAGCCACTACAACAGGGAGTCATTTAGTAGACTCTGATACAGAGCCACTACAGCAGGGAGTCATTTAGTAGACTCTGATACAGAGCCACTACAGCAGGGAGTCATTTAGTAGACTGATCCAGAGCCACTACAGCAAGGAGTCATTTAGTAGACTCTGATCCAGAGCCACTACAGCAGGGAGTCATTTAGTAGACTGATCCAGAGCCACTACAGCAGGGAGTCATTTAGTAGACTGATCCAGAGCCACTACGCAGGGAGTCATTTAGTAGACTGATCCAGAGCCACTACAGTAGGGAGTCATTTAGTAGACTCTGATCCAGAGCCACTACAGCAGGGAGTCATTTAGTAGACTCTGATCCAGAGCCACTACAGCAGGGAGTCATTTAGTAGACTGATCCAGAGCCACTACATCAGGGAGTCATTTAGTAGACTGATCCAGAGCCACTACAGCAGGGAGTCATTTAGTAGACTGATCCAGAGCCACTACAGCAGGGAGTCATTTAGTAGACTGATCCAGAGCCACTACAGCAGGGAGTCATTTAGTAGACTCTGATACAGAGCCACTACAGCAGGGAGTCATTTAGTAGACTCTGATCCAGAGCCACTACAGCAGGGAGTCATTTAGTAGACTGATCCAGAGCCACTACAGCAGGGAGTCATTTAGTAGACTCTGATCCAGAGCCACTACAGCAGGGAGTCATTTAGTAGACTGATCCAGAGCCACTACAGTAGGGAGTCATTTAGTAGACTGATCCAGAGCCACTACATCAGGGAGTCATTTAGTAGACTGATCCAGAGCCACTACAGTAGGGAGTCATTTAGTAGACTCTGATCCAGAGCCACTACAGCAGGGAGTCATTTAGTAGACTGATCCAGAGCCACTACAGTAGGGAGTCATTTAGTAGACTCTGATCCAGAGCCACTACATCAGGGAGTCATTTAGTAGACTGATCCAGAGCCACTACAGCAGGGAGTCATTTAGTAGACTGATCCAGAGCCACTACAGCAGGGAGTCATTTAGTAGACTGATCCAGAGCCACTACAGCAGGGAGTCATTTAGTAGACTCTGATCCAGAGCCTCTACAGCAGGGAGTCATTTAGTAGACTGATCCAGAGCCACTACAGCAGGGAGTCATTTAGTAGACTCTGATACAGAGCCACTACAGCAGGGAGTCATTTAGTAGACTCTGATCCAGAGCCACTACAGCAGGGAGTCATTTAGTAGACTGATCCAGAGCCACTACAGCAGGGAGTCATTTAGTAGACTCTGATCCAGAGCCACTACAGCAGGGAGTCATTTAGTAGACTGATCCAGAGCCACTACAGTAGGGAGTCATTTAGTAGACTGATCCAGAGCCACTACATCAGGGAGTCATTTAGTAGACTGATCCAGAGCCACTACAGTAGGGAGTCATTTAGTAGACTCTGATCCAGAGCCACTACAGCAGGGAGTCATTTAGTAGACTGATCCAGAGCCACTACAGTAGGGAGTCATTTAGTAGACTCTGATCCAGAGCCACTACATCAGGGAGTCATTTAGTAGACTGATCCAGAGCCACTACAGCAGGGAGTCATTTAGTAGACTGATCCAGAGCCACTACAGCAGGGAGTCATTTAGTAGACTGATCCAGAGCCACTACAGCAGGGAGTCATTTAGTAGACTCTGATCCAGAGCCACTACAGCAGGGAGTCATTTAGTAGACTCTGATACAGAGCCACTACAGCAGGGAGTCATTTAGTAGACTCTGATCCAGAGCCACTACAGCAGGGAGTCATTTAGTAGACTGATCCAGAGCCACTACAGCAGGGAGTCATTTAGTAGACTCTGATCCAGAGCCACTACAGCAGGGAGTCATTTAGTAGACTGATCCAGAGCCACTACGCAGGGAGTCATTTAGTAGACTGATCCAGAGCCACTACAGTAGGGAGTCATTTAGTAGACTCTGATCCAGAGCCACTACAGCAGGGAGTCATTTAGTAGACTCTGATCCAGAGCCACTACAGCAGGGAGTCATTTAGTAGACTCTGATCCAGAGCCACTACAGCAGGGAGTCATTTAGTAGACTCTGATCCAGAGCCACTACATCAGGGAGTCATTTAGTAGACTGATCCAGAGCCACTACAGCAGGGAGTCATTTAGTAGACTGATCCAGAGCCACTACAGCAGGGAGTCATTTAGTAGACTGATCCAGAGCCACTACAGCAGGGAGTCATTTAGTAGACTCTGATACAGAGCCACTACAGCAGGGAGTCATTTAGTAGACTCTGATACAGAGCCACTACAGCAGGGAGTCATTTAGTAGACTCTGATCCAGAGCCACTACAGCAGGGAGTCATTTAGTAGACTGATCCAGAGCCACTACAGCAGGGAGTCATTTAGTAGACTGATCCAGAGCCACTACAGCAGGGAGTCATTTAGTAGACTCTGATCCAGAGCCACTACAGTAGGGAGTCATTTAGTAGACTGATCCAGAGCCACTACAGCAGGGAGTCATTTAGTAGACTCTGATCCAGAGCCACTACAGTAGGGAGTCATTTAGTAGACTCTGATCCAGAGCCACTACAGCAGGGAGTCATTTAGTAGACTCTGATCCAGAGCCACTACAACAGGGAGTCATTTAGTAGACTCTGATACAGAGCCACTACAGCAGGGAGTCATTTAGTAGACTCTGATACAGAGCCACTACAGCAGGGAGTCATTTAGTAGACTGATCCAGAGCCACTACAGCAGGGAGTCATTTAGTAGACTCTGATCCAGAGCCACTACAGCAGGGAGTCATTTAGTAGACTGATCCAGAGCCACTACGCAGGGAGTCATTTAGTAGACTGATCCAGAGCCACTACAGTAGGGAGTCATTTAGTAGACTCTGATCCAGAGCCACTACAGTAGGGAGTCATTTAGTAGACTCTGATCCAGAGCCACTACAGCAGGGAGTCATTTAGAAGACTGATCCAGAGCCACTACAGCAGGGAGTCATTTAGTAGACTCTGATCCAGAGCCACTACAGCAGGGAGTCATTTAGTAGACTCTGATCCAGAGCCACTACAGCAGGGAGTCATTTAGTAGACTGATCCAGAGCCACTACATCAGGGAGTCATTTAGTAGACTGATCCAGAGCCACTACAGCAGGGAGTCATTTAGTAGACTGATCCAGAGCCACTACAGCAGGGAGTCATTTAGTAGACTGATCCAGAGCCACTACAGCAGGGAGTCATTTAGTAGACTCTGATACAGAGCCACTACAGCAGGGAGTCATTTAGTAGACTCTGATACAGAGCACCTACAGCAGGGAGTCATTTAGTAGACTCTGATCCAGAGCCACTACAGCAGGGAGTCATTTAGTAGACTGATCCAGAGCCACTACAGCAGGGAGTCATTTAGTAGACTGATCCAGAGCCACTACAGCAGGGAGTCATTTAGTAGACTCTGATCCAGAGCCACTACAGCAGGGAGTCATTTAGTAGACTGATCCAGAGCCACTACAGTAGGGAGTCATTTAGTAGACTGATCCAGAGCCACTACATCAGGGAGTCATTTAGTAGACTGATCCAGAGCCACTACAGTAGGGAGTCATTTAGTAGACTCTGATCCAGAGCCACTACAGCAGGGAGTCATTTAGTAGACTGATCCAGAGCCACTACAGTAGGGAGTCATTTAGTAGACTCTGATCCAGAGCCACTACATCAGGGAGTCATTTAGTAGACTGATCCAGAGCCACTACAGCAGGGAGTCATTTAGTAGACTGATCCAGAGCCACTACAGCAGGGAGTCATTTAGTAGACTGATCCAGAGCCACTACAGCAGGGAGTCATTTAGTAGACTCTGATCCAGAGCCTCTACAGCAGGGAGTCATTTAGTAGACTGATCCAGAGCCACTACAGCAGGGAGTCATTTAGTAGACTCTGATACAGAGCCACTACAGCAGGGAGTCATTTAGTAGACTCTGATCCAGAGCCACTACAGCAGGGAGTCATTTAGTAGACTGATCCAGAGCCACTACAGCAGGGAGTCATTTAGTAGACTCTGATCCAGAGCCACTACAGCAGGGAGTCATTTAGTAGACTGATCCAGAGCCACTACAGTAGGGAGTCATTTAGTAGACTGATCCAGAGCCACTACATCAGGGAGTCATTTAGTAGACTGATCCAGAGCCACTACAGTAGGGAGTCATTTAGTAGACTCTGATCCAGAGCCACTACAGCAGGGAGTCATTTAGTAGACTGATCCAGAGCCACTACAGCAGGGAGTCATTTAGTAGACTGATCCAGAGCCACTACAGCAGGGAGTCATTTAGTAGACTCTGATCCAGAGCCACTACAGCAGGGAGTCATTTAGTAGACTGATCCAGAGCCACTACAGTAGGGAGTCATTTAGTAGACTGATCCAGAGCCACTACATCAGGGAGTCATTTAGTAGACTGATCCAGAGCCACTACAGTAGGGAGTCATTTAGTAGACTCTGATCCAGAGCCACTACAGCAGGGAGTCATTTAGTAGACTGATCCAGAGCCACTACAGTAGGGAGTCATTTAGTAGACTCTGATCCAGAGCCACTACATCAGGGAGTCATTTAGTAGACTGATCCAGAGCCACTACAGCAGGGAGTCATTTAGTAGACTGATCCAGAGCCACTACAGCAGGGAGTCATTTAGTAGACTGATCCAGAGCCACTACAGCAGGGAGTCATTTAGTAGACTCTGATCCAGAGCCTCTACAGCAGGGAGTCATTTAGTAGACTGATCCAGAGCCACTACAGCAGGGAGTCATTTAGTAGACTCTGATACAGAGCCACTACAGCAGGGAGTCATTTAGTAGACTCTGATCCAGAGCCACTACAGCAGGGAGTCATTTAGTAGACTGATCCAGAGCCACTACAGCAGGGAGTCATTTAGTAGACTCTGATCCAGAGCCACTACAGCAGGGAGTCATTTAGTAGACTGATCCAGAGCCACTACAGTAGGGAGTCATTTAGTAGACTGATCCAGAGCCACTACATCAGGGAGTCATTTAGTAGACTGATCCAGAGCCACTACAGTAGGGAGTCATTTAGTAGACTCTGATCCAGAGCCACTACAGCAGGGAGTCATTTAGTAGACTGATCCAGAGCCACTACAGTAGGGAGTCATTTAGTAGACTCTGATCCAGAGCCACTACATCAGGGAGTCATTTAGTAGACTGATCCAGAGCCACTACAGCAGGGAGTCATTTAGTAGACTGATCCAGAGCCACTACAGCAGGGAGTCATTTAGTAGACTGATCCAGAGCCACTACAGCAGGGAGTCATTTAGTAGACTCTGATCCAGAGCCACTACAGCAGGGAGTCATTTAGTAGACTCTGATACAGAGCCACTACAGCAGGGAGTCATTTAGTAGACTCTGATCCAGAGCCACTACAGCAGGGAGTCATTTAGTAGACTGATCCAGAGCCACTACAGCAGGGAGTCATTTAGTAGACTCTGATCCAGAGCCACTACAGCAGGGAGTCATTTAGTAGACTGATCCAGAGCCACTACGCAGGGAGTCATTTAGTAGACTGATCCAGAGCCACTACAGTAGGGAGTCATTTAGTAGACTCTGATCCAGAGCCACTACAGCAGGGAGTCATTTAGTAGACTCTGATCCAGAGCCACTACAGCAGGGAGTCATTTAGTAGACTCTGATCCAGAGCCACTACAGCAGGGAGTCATTTAGTAGACTCTGATCCAGAGCCACTACATCAGGGAGTCATTTAGTAGACTGATCCAGAGCCACTACAGCAGGGAGTCATTTAGTAGACTGATCCAGAGCCACTACAGCAGGGAGTCATTTAGTAGACTGATCCAGAGCCACTACAGCAGGGAGTCATTTAGTAGACTCTGATACAGAGCCACTACAGCAGGGAGTCATTTAGTAGACTCTGATACAGAGCCACTACAGCAGGGAGTCATTTAGTAGACTCTGATCCAGAGCCACTACAGCAGGGAGTCATTTAGTAGACTGATCCAGAGCCACTACAGCAGGGAGTCATTTAGTAGACTGATCCAGAGCCACTACAGCAGGGAGTCATTTAGTAGACTCTGATCCAGAGCCACTACAGTAGGGAGTCATTTAGTAGACTGATCCAGAGCCACTACAGCAGGGAGTCATTTAGTAGACTCTGATCCAGAGCCACTACAGTAGGGAGTCATTTAGTAGACTCTGATCCAGAGCCACTACAGCAGGGAGTCATTTAGTAGACTCTGATCCAGAGCCACTACAACAGGGAGTCATTTAGTAGACTCTGATACAGAGCCACTACAGCAGGGAGTCATTTAGTAGACTCTGATACAGAGCCACTACAGCAGGGAGTCATTTAGTAGACTGATCCAGAGCCACTACAGCAGGGAGTCATTTAGTAGACTCTGATCCAGAGCCACTACAGCAGGGAGTCATTTAGTAGACTGATCCAGAGCCACTACGCAGGGAGTCATTTAGTAGACTGATCCAGAGCCACTACAGTAGGGAGTCATTTAGTAGACTCTGATCCAGAGCCACTACAGTAGGGAGTCATTTAGTAGACTCTGATCCAGAGCCACTACAGCAGGGAGTCATTTAGAAGACTGATCCAGAGCCACTACAGCAGGGAGTCATTTAGTAGACTCTGATCCAGAGCCACTACAGCAGGGAGTCATTTAGTAGACTCTGATCCAGAGCCACTACAGCAGGGAGTCATTTAGTAGACTGATCCAGAGCCACTACATCAGGGAGTCATTTAGTAGACTGATCCAGAGCCACTACAGCAGGGAGTCATTTAGTAGACTGATCCAGAGCCACTACAGCAGGGAGTCATTTAGTAGACTGATCCAGAGCCACTACAGCAGGGAGTCATTTAGTAGACTCTGATACAGAGCCACTACAGCAGGGAGTCATTTAGTAGACTCTGATACAGAGCACCTACAGCAGGGAGTCATTTAGTAGACTCTGATCCAGAGCCACTACAGCAGGGAGTCATTTAGTAGACTGATCCAGAGCCACTACAGCAGGGAGTCATTTAGTAGACTCTGATCCAGAGCCACTACAGCAGGGAGTCATTTAGTAGACTGATCCAGAGCCACTACGCAGGGAGTCATTTAGTAGACTGATCCAGAGCCACTACAGTAGGGAGTCATTTAGTAGACTGATCCAGAGCCACTACATCAGGGAGTCATTTAGTAGACTGATCCAGAGCCACTACAGTAGGGAGTCATTTAGTAGACTCTGATCCAGAGCCACTACAGCAGGGAGTCATTTAGTAGACTGATCCAGAGCCACTACAGTAGGGAGTCATTTAGTAGACTCTGATCCAGAGCCACTACATCAGGGAGTCATTTAGTAGACTGATCCAGAGCCACTACAGCAGGGAGTCATTTAGTAGACTGATCCAGAGCCACTACAGCAGGGAGTCATTTAGTAGACTGATCCAGAGCCACTACAGCAGGGAGTCATTTAGTAGACTCTGAACCAGAGCCACTACAGCAGGGAGTCATTTAGTAGACTCTGATACAGAGCCACTACAGCAGGGAGTCATTTAGTAGACTCTGATCCAGAGCCACTACAGTAGGGAGTCATTTAGTAGACTGATCCAGAGCCACTACAGCAGGGAGTCATTTAGTAGACTGATCCAGAGCCACTACGCAGGGAGTCATTTAGTAGACTGATCCAGAGCCACTACAGCAGGGAGTCATTTAGTAGACTCTGATCCAGAGCCACTACAGCAGGGAGTCATTTAGTAGACTGATCCAGAGCCACTACAGCAGGGAGTCATTTAGTAGACTGATCCAGAGCCACTACGCAGGGAGTAATTTAGTAGACTGATCCAGAGCCACTACAGTAGGGAGTCATTTAGTAGACTCTGATCCAGAGCCACTACAGTAGGGAGTCATTTAGTAGACTCTGATCCAGAGCCACTACAGCAGGGAGTCATTTAGAAGACTGATCCAGAGCCACTACAGCAGGGAGTCATTTAGTAGACTCTGATCCAGAGCCACTACAGCAGGGAGTCATTTAGTAGACTGATCCAGAGCCACTACAGCAGGGAGTCATTTAGTAGACTGATCCAGAGCCACTACATCAGGGAGTCATTTAGTAGACTGATCCAGAGCCACTACAGCAGGGAGTCATTTAGTAGACTGATCCAGAGCCACTACAGCAGGGAGTCATTTAGTAGACTCTGATACAGAGCCACTACAGCAGGGAGTCATTTAGTAGACTCTGATACAGAGCCACTACAGCAGGGAGTCATTTAGTAGACTCTGATCCAGAGCCACTACAGCAGGGAGTCATTTAGTAGACTGATCCAGAGCCACTACAGCAGGGAGTCATTTAGTAGACTGATCCAGAGCCACTACAGCAGGGAGTCATTTAGTAGACTCTGATCCAGAGCCACTACAGTAGGGAGTCATTTAGTAGACTGATCCAGAGCCACTACAGCAGGGAGTCATTTAGTAGACTCTGATCCAGAGCCACTACAGTAGGGAGTCATTTAGTAGACTCTGATCCAGAGCCACTACAGCAGGGAGTCATTTAGTAGACTCTGATCCAGAGCCACTACAACAGGGAGTCATTTAGTAGACTCTGATACAGAGCCACTACAGCAGGGAGTCATTTAGTAGACTCTGATACAGAGCCACTACAGCAGGGAGTCATTTAGTAGACTGATCCAGAGCCACTACAGCAGGGAGTCATTTAGTAGACTCTGATCCAGAGCCACTACAGCAGGGAGTCATTTAGTAGACTGATCCAGAGCCACTACAGCAGGGAGTCATTTAGTAGACTGATCCAGAGCCACTACGCAGGGAGTCATTTAGTAGACTGATCCAGAGCCACTACAGTAGGGAGTCATTTAGTAGACTCTGATCCAGAGCCACTACAGTAGGGAGTCATTTAGTAGACTCTGATCCAGAGCCACTACAGCAGGGAGTCATTTAGAAGACTGATCCAGAGCCACTACAGCAGGGAGTCATTTAGTAGACTCTGATCCAGAGCCACTACAGCAGGGAGTCATTTAGTAGACTCTGATCCAGAGCCACTACAGCAGGGAGTCATTTAGTAGACTGATCCAGAGCCACTACATCAGGGAGTCATTTAGTAGACTGATCCAGAGCCACTACAGCAGGGAGTCATTTAGTAGACTGATCCAGAGCCACTACAGCAGGGAGTCATTTAGTAGACTGATCCAGAGCCACTACAGCAGGGAGTCATTTAGTAGACTCTGATACAGAGCCACTACAGCAGGGAGTCATTTAGTAGACTCTGATACAGAGCCACTACAGCAGGGAGTCATTTAGTAGACTCTGATCCAGAGCCACTACAGCAGGGAGTCATTTAGTAGACTGATCCAGAGCCACTACAGCAGGGAGTCATTTAGTAGACTCTGATCCAGAGCCACTACAGCAGGGAGTCATTTAGTAGACTGATCCAGAGCCACTACGCAGGGAGTCATTTAGTAGACTGATCCAGAGCCACTACAGTAGGGAGTCATTTAGTAGACTGATCCAGAGCCACTACATCAGGGAGTCATTTAGTAGACTGATCCAGAGCCACTACAGTAGGGAGTCATTTAGTAGACTCTGATCCAGAGCCACTACAGCAGGGAGTCATTTAGTAGACTGATCCAGAGCCACTACAGTAGGGAGTCATTTAGTAGACTCTGATCCAGAGCCACTACATCAGGGAGTCATTTAGTAGACTGATCCAGAGCCACTACAGCAGGGAGTCATTTAGTAGACTGATCCAGAGCCACTACAGCAGGGAGTCATTTAGTAGACTGATCCAGAGCCACTACAGCAGGGAGTCATTTAGTAGACTCTGATCCAGAGCCACTACAGCAGGGAGTCATTTAGTAGACTCTGATACAGAGCCACTACAGCAGGGAGTCATTTAGTAGACTCTGATCCAGAGCCACTACAGCAGGGAGTCATTTAGTAGACTGATCCAGAGCCACTACAGCAGGGAGTCATTTAGTAGACTCTGATCCAGAGCCACTACAGCAGGGAGTCATTTAGTAGACTGATCCAGAGCCACTACAGCAGGGAGTCATTTAGTAGACTGATCCAGAGCCACTACAGTAGGGAGTCATTTAGTAGACTGATCCAGAGCCACTACATCAGGGAGTCATTTAGTAGACTGATCCAGAGCCACTACATCAGGGAGTCATTTAGTAGACTGATCCAGAGCCACTACAGCAGGGAGTCATTTAGAAGACTGATCCAGAGCCACTACAGTAGGGAGTCATTTAGTAGACTCTGATCCAGAGCCACTACAGCAGGGAGTCATTTAGTAGACTCTGATCCAGAGCCACTACAGTAGGGAGTCATTTAGTAGACTCTGATCCAGAGCCACTACAGCAGGGAATCATTTAGTAGACTCTGATCCAGAGCCACTACAGCAGGGAGTCATTTAGTAGACTCTGATCCAGAGCCACTACAGCAGGGAGTCATTTAGTAGACTCTGATACAGAGCCACTACAGCAGGGAGTCATTTAGTAGACTGATCCAGAGCCACTACAGCAGGGAATCATTTAGAAGACTGATCCAGAGCCACTACAGCAGGGAGTCATTTAGTAGACTCTGATCCAGAGCCACTACAGCAGGGAGTCATTTAGTAGACTCTGATCCAGAGCCACTACAGTAGGGAGTCATTTAGTAGACTGATCCAGAGCCACTACAGCAGGGAGTCATTTAGTAGACTGATCCAGAGCCACTACGCAGGGAGTCATTTAGTAGACTGATCCAGAGCCACTACAGCAGGGAGTCATTTAGTAGACTCTGATCCAGAGCCACTACAGCAGGGAGTCATTTAGTAGACTCTGATACAGAGCCACTACAGCAGGGAGTCATTTAGTAGACTGATCCAGAGCCACTACAGCAGGGAGTCATTTAGTAGACTCTGATCCAGAGCCACTACAGCAGGGAGTCATTTAGTAGACTGATCCAGAGCCACTACAGCAGGAGTCATTTAGTAGACTGATCCAGAGCCACTACGCAGGGAGTAATTTAGTAGACTGATCCAGAGCCACTACAGTAGGGAGTCATTTAGTAGACTCTGATCCAGAGCCACTACAGTAGGGAGTCATTTAGTAGACTCTGATCCAGAGCCACTACAGCAGGGAGTCATTTAGTAGACTGATCCAGAGCCACTACAGCAGGGAGTCATTTAGTAGACTCTGATACAGAGCCACTACAGCAGGGAGTCATTTAGTAGACTCTGATCCAGAGCCACTACAGCAGGGAGTCATTTAGTAGACTGATCCAGAGCCACTACAGCAGGGAGTCATTTAGTAGACTCTGATCCAGAGCCACTACAGCAGGGAGTCATTTAGTAGACTGATCCAGAGCCACTACAGCAGGGAGTCATTTAGTAGACTGATCCAGAGCCACTACAGTAGGGAGTCATTTAGTAGACTGATCCAGAGCCACTACATCAGGGAGTCATTTAGTAGACTGATCCAGAGCCACTACAGCAGGGAGTCATTTAGAAGACTGATCCAGAGCCACTACAGTAGGGAGTCATTTAGTAGACTCTGATCCAGAGCCACTACAGCAGGGAGTCATTTAGTAGACTCTGATCCAGAGCCACTACAGTAGGGAGTCATTTAGTAGACTCTGATCCAGAGCCACTACAGTAGGGAGTCATTTAGTAGACTCTGATCCAGAGCCACTACAGCAGGGAGTCATTTAGTAGACTCTGATCCAGAGCCACTACAGCAGGGAGTCATTTAGTAGACTCTGATCCAGAGCCACTACAGCAGGGAGTCATTTAGTAGACTCTGATACAGAGCCACTACAGCAGGGAGTCATTTAGTAGACTGATCCAGAGCCACTACAGTAGGGAGTCATTTAGTAGACTCTGATCCAGAGCCACTACATCAGGGAGTCATTTAGTAGACTGATCCAGAGCCACTACAGCAGGGAGTCATTTAGTAGACTGATCCAGAGCCACTACAGCAGGGAGTCATTTAGTAGACTGATCCAGAGCCACTACAGCAGGGAGTCATTTAGTAGACTCTGATCCAGAGCCACTACAGCAGGGAGTCATTTAGTAGACTCTGATACAGAGCCACTACAGCAGGGAGTCATTTAGTAGACTCTGATCCAGAGCCACTACAGCAGGGAGTCATTTAGTAGACTCTGATCCAGAGCCACTACAGCAGGGAGTCATTTAGTAGACTGATCCAGAGCCACTACAGCAGGGAGTCATTTAGTAGACTCTGATCCAGAGCCACTACAGCAGGGAGTCATTTAGTAGACTGATCCAGAGCCACTACAGCAGGGAGTCATTTAGTAGACTGATCCAGAGCCACTACGCAGGGAGTAATTTAGTAGACTGATCCAGAGCCACTACAGTAGGGAGTCATTTAGTAGACTCTGATCCAGAGCCACTACAGTAGGGAGTCATTTAGTAGACTCTGATCCAGAGCCACTACAGCAGGGAGTCATTTAGTAGACTGATCCAGAGCCACTACAGCAGGGAGTCATTTAGTAGACTCTGATACAGAGCCACTACAGCAGGGAGTCATTTAGTAGACTCTGATCCAGAGCCACTACAGCAGGGAGTCATTTAGTAGACTGATCCAGAGCCACTACAGCAGGGAGTCATTTAGTAGACTCTGATCCAGAGCCACTACAGCAGGGAGTCATTTAGTAGACTGATCCAGAGCCACTACAGCAGGGAGTCATTTAGTAGACTGATCCAGAGCCACTACAGTAGGGAGTCATTTAGTAGACTGATCCAGAGCCACTACATCAGGGAGTCATTTAGTAGACTGATCCAGAGCCACTACAGCAGGGAGTCATTTAGAAGACTGATCCAGAGCCACTACAGTAGGGAGTCATTTAGTAGACTCTGATCCAGAGCCACTACAGCAGGGAGTCATTTAGTAGACTCTGATCCAGAGCCACTACAGTAGGGAGTCATTTAGTAGACTCTGATCCAGAGCCACTACAGTAGGGAGTCATTTAGTAGACTCTGATCCAGAGCCACTACAGCAGGGAGTCATTTAGTAGACTCTGATCCAGAGCCACTACAGCAGGGAGTCATTTAGTAGACTGATCCAGAGCCACTACATCAGGGAGTCATTTAGTAGACTGATCCAGAGCCACTACATCAGGGAGTCATTTAGTAGACTGATCCAGAGCCACTACAGCAGGGAGTCATTTAGAAGACTGATCCAGAGCCACTACAGTAGGGAGTCATTTAGTAGACTCTGATCCAGAGCCACTACAGCAGGGAGTCATTTAGTAGACTCTGATCCAGAGCCACTACAGTAGGGAGTCATTTAGTAGACTCTGATCCAGAGCCACTACAGCAGGGAATCATTTAGTAGACTCTGATCCAGAGCCACTACAGCAGGGAGTCATTTAGTAGACTCTGATCCAGAGCCACTACAGCAGGGAGTCATTTAGTAGACTCTGATACAGAGCCACTACAGCAGGGAGTCATTTAGTAGACTGATCCAGAGCCACTACAGCAGGGAATCATTTAGAAGACTGATCCAGAGCCACTACAGCAGGGAGTCATTTAGTAGACTCTGATCCAGAGCCACTACAGCAGGGAGTCATTTAGTAGACTCTGATCCAGAGCCACTACAGTAGGGAGTCATTTAGTAGACTGATCCAGAGCCACTACAGCAGGGAGTCATTTAGTAGACTGATCCAGAGCCACTACGCAGGGAGTCATTTAGTAGACTGATCCAGAGCCACTACAGCAGGGAGTCATTTAGTAGACTCTGATCCAGAGCCACTACAGCAGGGAGTCATTTAGTAGACTCTGATACAGAGCCACTACAGCAGGGAGTCATTTAGTAGACTGATCCAGAGCCACTACAGCAGGGAGTCATTTAGTAGACTCTGATCCAGAGCCACTACAGCAGGGAGTCATTTAGTAGACTGATCCAGAGCCACTACAGCAGGGAGTCATTTAGTAGACTGATCCAGAGCCACTACGCAGGGAGTAATTTAGTAGACTGATCCAGAGCCACTACAGTAGGGAGTCATTTAGTAGACTCTGATCCAGAGCCACTACAGTAGGGAGTCATTTAGTAGACTCTGATCCAGAGCCACTACAGCAGGGAGTCATTTAGTAGACTGATCCAGAGCCACTACAGCAGGGAGTCATTTAGTAGACTCTGATACAGAGCCACTACAGCAGGGAGTCATTTAGTAGACTCTGATCCAGAGCCACTACAGCAGGGAGTCATTTAGTAGACTGATCCAGAGCCACTACATCAGGGAGTCATTTAGTAGACTGATCCAGAGCCACTACAGCAGGGAGTCATTTAGAAGACTGATCCAGAGCCACTACAGTAGGGAGTCATTTAGTAGACTCTGATCCAGAGCCACTACAGCAGGGAGTCATTTAGTAGACTCTGATCCAGAGCCACTACAGTAGGGAGTCATTTAGTAGACTCTGATCCAGAGCCACTACAGTAGGGAGTCATTTAGTAGACTCTGATCCAGAGCCACTACAGCAGGGAGTCATTTAGTAGACTCTGATCCAGAGCCACTACAGCAGGGAGTCATTTAGTAGACTCTGATCCAGAGCCACTACAGCAGGGAGTCATTTAGTAGACTCTGATACAGAGCCACTACAGCAGGGAGTCATTTAGTAGACTGATCCAGAGCCACTACAGCAGGGAGTCATTTAGTAGACTCTGATCCAAAGCCACTACAGCAGGGAGTCATTTAGTAGACTGATCCAGAGCCACTACAGCAGGGAGTCATTTAGCAGACTCTGATCCAGAGCCACTACAGCAGGGAGTCATTTAATAGACTCTGATCCAGAGCCACTACAGCAGGGAGTCATTTAGCAGACTCTGATCCAGAGCCACTACAGCAGGGAGTCATTTAATAGACTCTGATCCAGAGCCACTACAGCAGGGAGTCATTTAGTAGACTGATCCAGAGCCACTACAGCAGGGAGTCATTTAGTAGATTGATCCAGAGCCACTACAGCAGGGAGTCATTTAGTAGACTGATCCAGAGCCACTACAGCAGGGAGTCATTTAGTAGACTCTGATCCAGAGCCACTACAGCAGGGAGTCATTTAGTAGACTCTGATCCAGAGCCACTACAGCAGGGAGTCATTTAGTAGACTCTGATCCAGAGCCACTACAGCAGGGAGTCATTTAGTAGACTCTGATACAGAGCCACTACAGCAGGGAGTCATTTAGTAGACTGATCCAGAGCCACTACAGCAGGGAGTCATTTAGTAGACTCTGATCCAGAGCCACTACAGCAGGGAGTCATTTAGTAGACTCTGATCCAGAGCCACTACAGCAGGGAGTCATTTAGTAGACTCTGATCCAGAGCCACTACAGCAGGGAGTCATTTAGTAGACTCTGATCCAGAGCCACTACAGCAGGGAGTCATTTAGTAGACTGATCCAGAGCCACTACAGCAGGGAGTCATTTAGTAGACTGATCCAGAGCCACTACGCAGGGAGTCATTTAGTAGACTGATCCAGAGCCACTACAGCAGGGAGTCATTTAGTAGACTCTGATCCAGAGCCACTACAGCAGGGAGTCATTTAGTAGACTCTGATACAGAGCCACTACAGCAGGGAGTCATTTAGTAGACTGATCCAGAGCCACTACAGCAGGGAGTCATTTAGTAGACTCTGATCCAGAGCCACTACAGCAGGGAGTCATTTAGTAGACTGATCCAGAGCCACTACAGCAGGGAGTCATTTAGTAGACTGATCCAGAGCCACTACGCAGGGAGTAATTTAGTAGACTGATCCAGAGCCACTACAGTAGGGAGTCATTTAGTAGACTCTGATCCAGAGCCACTACAGTAGGGAGTCATTTAGTAGACTCTGATCCAGAGCCACTACATCAGGGAGTCATTTAGAAGACTGATCCAGAGCCACTACAGCAGGGAGTCATTTAGTAGACTGATCCAGAGCCACTACAGCAGGGAGTCATTTAGTAGACTGATCCAGAGCCACTACATCAGGGAGTCATTTAGTAGACTGATCCAGAGCCACTACAGCAGGGAGTCATTTAGTAGACTGATCCAGAGCCACTACAGCAGGGAGTCATTTAGTAGACTGATCCAGAGCCACTACAGCAGGGAGTCATTTAGTAGACTCTGATACAGAGCCACTACAGCAGGGAGTCATTTAGTAGACTCTGATACAGAGCCACTACAGCAGGGAGTCATTTAGTAGACTCTGATCCAGAGCCACTACAGCAGGGAGTCATTTAGTAGACTCTGATCCAGAGCCACTACAGCAGGGAGTCATTTAGTAGACTGATCCAGAGCCACTACAGCAGGGAGTCATTTAGTAGACTGATCCAGAGCCACTACAGTAGGGAGTCATTTAGTAGACTGATCCAGAGCCACTACATCAGGGAGTCATTTAGTAGACTGATCCAGAGCCACTACAGCAGGGAGTCATTTAGAAGACTGATCCAGAGCCACTACAGTAGGGAGTCATTTAGTAGACTCTGATCCAGAGCCACTACAGCAGGGAGTCATTTAGTAGACTCTGATCCAGAGCCACTACAGTAGGGAGTCATTTAGTAGACTCTGATCCAGAGCCACTACAGTAGGGAGTCATTTAGTAGACTCTGATCCAGAGCCACTACAGCAGGGAGTCATTTAGTAGACTCTGATCCAGAGCCACTACAGCAGGGAGTCATTTAGTAGACTCTGATCCAGAGCCACTACAGCAGGGAGTCATTTAGTAGACTCTGATACAGAGCCACTACAGCAGGAGTCATTTAGTAGACTGATCCAGAGCCACTACAGCAGGGAGTCATTTAGTAGACTCTGATCCAAAGCCACTACAGCAGGGAGTCATTTAGTAGACTGATCCAGAGCCACTACAGCAGGGAGTCATTTAGCAGACTCTGATCCAGAGCCACTACAGCAGGGAGTCATTTAATAGACTCTGATCCAGAGCCACTACAGCAGGGAGTCATTTAGCAGACTCTGATCCAGAGCCACTACAGCAGGGAGTCATTTAATAGACTCTGATCCAGAGCCACTACAGCAGGGAGTCATTTAGTAGACTGATCCAGAGCCACTACAGCAGGGAGTCATTTAGTAGATTGATCCAGAGCCACTACAGCAGGGAGTCATTTAGTAGACTGATCCAGAGCCACTACAGCAGGGAGTCATTTAGTAGACTCTGATCCAGAGCCACTACAGCAGGGAGTCATTTAGTAGACTCTGATCCAGAGCCACTACAGCAGGGAGTCATTTAGTAGACTCTGATCCAGAGCCACTACAGCAGGGAGTCATTTAGTAGACTCTGATACAGAGCCACTACAGCAGGGAGTCATTTAGTAGACTGATCCAGAGCCACTACAGCAGGGAGTCATTTAGTAGACTCTGATCCAGAGCCACTACAGCAGGGAGTCATTTAGTAGACTGATCCAGAGCCACTACAGCAGGGAGTCATTTAGTAGACTGATCCAGAGCCACTACAGTAGGGAGTCATTTAGTAGACTGATCCAGAGCCACTACATCAGGGAGTCATTTAGTAGACTCTGATCCAGAGCCACTACAGCAGGGAGTCATTTAGTAGACTCTGATCCAGAGCCACTACAGCAGGGAGTCATTTAGTAGACTCTGATCCAGAGCCACTACAGCAGGGAGTCATTTAGTAGACTCTGATCCAGAGCCACTACAGCAGGGAGTCATTTAGTAGACTGATCCAGAGCCACTACAGCAGGGAGTCATTTAGTAGACTGATCCAGAGCCACTACAGCAGGGAGTCATTTAGTAGACTCTGATCCAGAGCCACTACAGCAGGGAGTCATTTAGTAGACTGATCCAGAGCCACTACAGTAGGGAGTCATTTAGTAGACTGATCCAGAGCCACTACAGCATAGATAGACAAACAAGAAACATGCTACATTATAAAACAGTTCTCGACAATAGAGAGACGGGGAGAGAAGAAAAAATAGAAGACAGAGAGAGAGAGAGAGAGAGAGATCAGGTGTGTGTGTATAATTTAATATTAAGGCTATATGCACTATTTTTTTTATTTTCTCCCTATTGTGGAGAATTGTTTCATAATTTAACATGGTTCTTGTTTGTCTATCTTTTTTATGTATTTGTCTACAAGTTTATATATGTTTACAACAAGCAAGGGGAAGATATCAGAGTCGGGGCATTGGGGAATAATAACATACTGTATGGAATACATGTGTACTGTAGTGAAGCAGTCTCCAGGGTAATGCAAGGTCTCTTTCATGATCATGTGACACGTCAGTTGCTATGGAAATGCTGGGATGTGTTTTTCAATGATGTTAAAGGTCATTATGATGCAACTATGATGGTGATGCTATATGGATTACAATTATCATCATGAATATTAAGGCTATACACACTACATGTTACACACATAGACACTCAAACATGCAAATTGGCAGAGTTATTATTTATTTGGACATCACAGATTATAGTCTTACCCTTATACAGACATCGTACACACTCACTATCACATCCAATATCATACACATCAACCTACTCAGATTTACTACACAAATAACACCTTGTCTCAATTTTCTACCATCTGTGGCAAACAGGGAAACAGCCAAACGGGGAAACGGGCAAACAGGCTCACAGGGAAACGGGCTCACGGGGAAACGGGCTCACAGGGAAACAGGCAACGGAATAAAACAAATGGAACCTATTTCTTGACTTGTAAATATCAGACATTTGAAAGCTCTAGTTTTGACCTTCAGAATACCTCTGAAGGCAGTAACTTTACAAGCACTAATTATGGTCACTTTAGACTGAGAATAGTATCTAGTTATGGAAAGGGGTGAAATAAGTAGAGCCAGTTATAATTGTAACGGTTTAGCAGATTATAAATAAGATCAGGCTATAACATATACTGTTAACAGGAATCTCACTCTACGTCCTGAGACGAACGGGGCAATACTTTTCTGTCTTGGACAAAAGAACTCAAAGGGTGTGATGATATTTATTGACAAAAATGTCAATCTGAATGTGCAAATAGTCAGGAATGATTCACAAGGAAGGTGGATATTTTTTAATATGAAAGTGAAGGTGTTTTTACACCTGCATTGTTTGCTGTTTGGGGTTTTAGGCTGGGTTTCTGTACAGCACTTTGAGATATCAGCTGATGTACGAAGGGCTATATAAATACATTTGATTTTATTTTGATTTGATTTGAAGGAAAAAGGGATTTGGCTCATTAATCTATATGGTCCAAATCAGGATGATACATACTTCTTCGAAAACATTTATGCCAATTTATTGAACTGACAGGCAACAAATGATCAAATCATTATGGAGACCGTAATACATTGTTAAGTACCTCAATGGACCGTAAAGGTAATCACTCTACAAACTATCATCACCCTGCCCTTAAGGTAATCACTCTACAAACTACCATCACCCTGCCCTTAAGGTAATCACTCTACAAACTATCATCACCCTGCCCTTAAGGTAATCACTCTACAAACTATCATCACCCTGCCCTTAAGGTAATCACTCTACAAACTACCATCACCCTGCCCTAAAGGTAATCACTCTACAAACTATCATCACCCTTAAGGTAATCACTCTACAAACTATCATCACCATGCCCTTAAGGTAGTTTAATATCCTTACCTAGTGAGATATACATGGAGGAGATTTAATATCCTGACCTAGTGAGATATACATGGAGGAGGTTTAATATCCTGACCTAGTGAGATATACATGGAGGAGGTTTAATATCCTGACCTAGTGAGATATACATGGAGGAGGTTTAATATCCTGACCTAGTGAGATATACATGGAGGTTTAATATCCTGACCTAGTGAGATATACATGGAGGAGGTTTAATATCCTGACCTAGTGAGATATACATGGAGGTTTAATATCCTGACCTAGTGAGATATACATGGAGGAGGTTTAATATCCTGACCTAGTGAGATATACATGGAGGAGGTTTAATATCCTGACCTAGTGAGATATACATGGAGGAGGTTTAATACCCTGACCTAGTGAGATATACATGGAGGAGGTTTAATATCCTGACCTAGTGAGATATACATGGAGGAGGTTTAATACCCTGACCTAGTGAGATATACATGGAGGAGGTTTAATACCCTGACCTAGTGAGATATACATGGAGGAGGTTTAATATCCTGACCTAGTGAGATATACATGGAGGAGGTTTAATATCCTGACCTAGTGAGATATACATGGAGGAGGTTTAATATCCTGACCTAGTGAGATATACATGGAGGTTTAATATCCTGACCTAGTGAGATATACATGGAGGAGGTTTAATATCCTGACCTAGTGAGATATACATGGAGGAGGTTTAATATCCTGACCTAGTGAGATATACATGGAGGTTTAATATCCTGACCTAGTGAGATATACATGGAGGTTTAATATCCTGACCTAGTGAGATATACATGGAGGAGGTTTAATATCCTGACCTAGTGAGATATACATGGAGGAGGTTTAATATCCTGACCTAGTGAGATATACATGGAGGAGGTTTAATATCCTGACCTAGTGAGATATACATGGAGGAGGTTTAATATCCTGACCTAGTGAGATATACATGGAGGAGGTTTAATATCCTGACCTAGTGAGATATACATGGAGGAGGTTTAATATCCTGACCTAGTGAGATATACATGGAGGTTTAATATCCTGACCTAGTGAGATATACATGGAGGAGGTTTAATATCCTGACCTAGTGAGATATACATGGAGGAGGTTTAATATCCTGACCTAGTGAGATATACATGGAGGTTTAATATCCTGACCTAGTGAGATATACATGGAGGTTTAATATCCTGACCTAGTGAGATATACATGGAGGAGGTTTAATATCCTGACCTAGTGAGATATACATGGAGGAGGTTTAATATCCTGACCTAGTGAGATATACATGGAGGAGGTTTAATATCCTGACCTAGTGAGATATACATGGAGGAGGTTTAATATCCTGACCTAGTGAGATATACATGGAGGAGGTTTAATATCCTGACCTAGTGAGATATACATGGAGGAGGTTTAATATCCTGACCTAGTGAGATATACATGGAGGAGGTTTAATATCCTGACCTAGTGAGATATACATGGAGGAGGTTTAATACCCTGACCTAGTGAGATATACATGGAGGTTTAATATCCTGACATAGTGAGATATACATGGAGGTTTAATATCCTGACCTAGTGAGATATACATGGAGGAGGTTTAATACCCTGACCTAGTGAGATATACATGGAGGAGGTTTAATATCCTGACCTAGTGAGATAGGTAGGCCTGGTAGGCCGTCATTGTAAATAAGAATTTGTTCTGAACTGACTTGCCTAAATAAATAAATACATTTCCCTAATTTGGTGTACATCTTGTCTTTAAGTTTGTGTTTTTCTTTTGTTTGCCTTCCTGGGTACATTTAGAGGGCGCTCAAGGTGGGTGTTGGTTGGAGCGAGTGGTCGCATCTGCACGTCGCTCCAACGGGTAGTATAACTTTTTCATTATATTTCATTATATCACAATGGTTTGATTTGTCTTATCCTAGCAATTTCCTCTCAGCTAGCTACATAGCCGTCTTTGTATCAAAGATAATTGCGTAATTATCGTATTTCGCCGTCCTAACGTAGTCTTCACTAGCCAGCTAGCTAACGTCCACTGATTAGCTGCACTGGGAAAACTATTACACTCAACTGAACGACTTGATTAGTTTAGTGTTAGCTAGCTACATAGCTGTCTTTGCTGTCTTCGTATCATCGTATCCAAGATAATTGTGTTGTTTAGGTTTAGAGTGTGTAGTCTTAGAGTGATTATCTTAATTTACCGAGGTTAGCTAGCCAGCTATTTGTCGTCCTTAACGTAGGTGAC
This sequence comes from Oncorhynchus gorbuscha, assembly GCF_021184085.1. Lineage (NCBI taxonomy): Eukaryota > Metazoa > Chordata > Actinopteri > Salmoniformes > Salmonidae > Oncorhynchus > Oncorhynchus gorbuscha. The sequence goes on along the minus strand of NW_025746204.1, from coordinate 89,798 downwards.
TCTGCTAGCTAGCCAACAGCTAGCCAACGCTAGCCAACGTCTTCTGTATAGAACTCAACTACCCGGTCGCATTCACAGGTTGTATCACATTTTCACTTCATTTCATTACAGTACAACGGTTTGATTTGATTTGTTTGATCGTAGCTAGCTACTTAGCTAGCTACATAGCCGTCTTTGTATCAAAGATAATTGTGTAGTCTAGAGCGATTTTCTAGGTTCGCTAGCCATCTATTGTCGTTCTTTTAACGCAACGTAACGTAAACAACACTGCTAGCTAGCCTGCTAGCCCCCGAATAGCAACACTGCAGAAACTATTACACTCAACGGAACGACTTGATTAGTGTAGTGTCAACAACGCACCCACTGCCAGCTGGCCTACTTCAGCAGTACTGTATCATTTTAATCATTTTAGTCAATAAGATTCTTGCTACGTAGCTTAACTTTCTGAACATTCGAGACGTGTAGTCCACTTGTCATTCCAATCTCCTTTGCATTAGCGTAGCCTCTTCTGTAGCCTGTCAACTATGTGTCTGTTTATCCCTGTTCTCTCCTCTCTGCACAGACCATACAAACGCTCCTCACCGCGTGGCCGCGGCCACCCTACTCTGGTGGTCCCAGCGCGCACGACCCACGTGGAGTTCCAGGTCTCCGGTAGCCTCTGGAACTGCCAATCTGCGGTCAACAAGGCAGAGTTCATCTCAGCCTATGCCTCCCTCCAGTCCTCGACTTCTTGGCACTGACGGAAACATGGATCACCACAGACAACACTGCTACTCCTACTGCTCTCTCTTCGTCCGCCCACGTGTTCTCGCACACCCCGAGAGCGTCTGGTCAGCGGGGTGGTGGCACCGGGATCCTCATCTCTCCCAAGTGGTCATTCTCTTTTCTCCCCTTACCCATCTGTCTATCGCCTCCTTTGAATTCCATGCTGTCACAGTTACTAGCCCTTTCAAGCTTAACATCCTTATCATTTATCGCCCTCCAGGTTCCCTCGGAGAGTTCATCAATGAGCTTGATGCCTTGATAAGCTCCTTTCCTGAGGACGGCTCACCTCTCACAGTTCTGGGCGACTTTAACCTCCCCCACGTCTACCTTTGACTCTTTCCTCTCTGCCTCCTTCTTTCCACTCCTCTCCTCTTTTGACCTCACCCTCTCACCTTCCCCCCTACTCACAAGGCAGGCAATACGCTCGACCTCATCTTTACTAGATGCTGTTCTTCCACTAACCTCATTGCAACTCCCCTCCAAGTCTCCGACCACTACCTTGTATCCTTTTCCCTCTCGCTCTCATCCAACACCTCCCACACTGCCCCTACTCGGATGGTATCGCGCCGTCCCAACCTTCGCTCTCTCTCCCCCGCTACTCTCTCCTCTTCCATCCTATCATCTCTTCCCTCCGCTCAAACCTTCTCCCACCTATCTCCTGATTCTGCCTCCTCAACCCTCCTCTCCTCCCTCTCTGCATCCCTTGACTCTCTATGTCCCCTATCCTCCAGGCCGGCTCGGTCCTCCCCTCCCGCTCCGTGGCTCGATGACTCATTGCGAGCTCACAGAACAGGGCTCCGGGCAGCCGAGCGGAAATGGAGGAAAACTCGCCTCCCTGCGGACCTGGCATCCTTTCACTCCCTCCTCTCTACATTTTCCTCCTCTGTCTCTGCTGCTAAAGCCACTTTCTACCACACTAAATTCCAAGCATCTGCCTCTAACCCTAGGAAGCTCTTTGCCACCTTCTCCTCCCTCCTGAATCCTCCCCCCCCCCCTCCTCCCTCTCTGCAGATGACTTCGTCAACCATTTTGAAAAGAAGGTCGACGACATCCGATCCTCGTTTGCTAAGTCAAACGACACCGCTGGTTCTGCTCACACTGCCCTACCCTGTGCTCTGACCTCTTTCTCCCTCTCTCTCAGATGAAATCTCGCGTCTTGTGACGGCCGGCCGCCCAACAACCTGCCCGCTTGACCCTATCCCCTCCTCTCTTCTCCAGACCATTTCCGGAGACCTTCTCCCTTACCTCACCTCGCTCATCAACTCATCCCTGACCGTTGGCTACGTCCCTTCCGTCTTCAAGAGAGCGAGAGTTGCACCCCTTCTGAAAAAACCTACACTCGATCCCTCCGATGTCAACAATTACAGACCAGTATCCCTTCTTTCTTTTCTCTCCAAAACTCTTGAACGTGCCGTCCTTGGCCAGCTCTCCCGCTATCTCTCTCTGAATGACCTTCTTGATCCAAATCAGTCAGGTTTCAAGACTAGTCATTCAACTGAGACTGCTCTCCTCTGTATCACGGAGGCGCTCCGCACTGCTAAAGCTAACTCTCTCCCTCTGCTCTCATCCTTCTAGATCTATCGGCTGCCTTCGATACTGTGAACCATCAGATCCTCCTCTCCACCCTCTCCGAGTTGGGCATCTCCGGCGCGGCCCACGCTTGGATTGCGTCCTACCTGACAGGTCGCTCCTACCAGGTGGCGTGGCGAGAATCTGTCTCCTCACCACGCGCTCTCACCACTGGTGTCCCCCAGGGCTCTGTTCTTGGCCCTCTCCTATTCTCGCTATACACCAAGTCACTTGGCTCTGTCATAACCTCACATGGTCTCTCTTATCATTGCTATGCAGACGACACACAATTAATCTTCTCCTTTCCCCCTTCTGATGACCAGGTGGCGAATCGCATCTCTGCATGACTGGCAGACATATCAGTGTGGATGACGGATCACCACCTCAAGCTGAACCTCGGCAAGACGGAGCTGCTCTTCCTCCCGGGGAAGGACTGCCCGTTCCATGATCTCGCCATCACGGTTGACAACTCCATTGTGTCCTCCTCCCAGAGCGCCAAGAACCTTGGCGTGATCCTGGACAACACCCTGTCGTTCTCAACTAACATCAAGGCGGTGGCCCGTTCCTGTAGGTTCATGCTCTACAACATCCGCAGAGTACGACCCTGCCTCACACAGGAAGCGGCGCAGGTCCTAATCCAGGCACTTGTCATCTCCCGTCTGGATTACTGCAACTCGCTGTTGGCTGGGCTCCCTGCCTGTGCCATTAAACCCCTTCAACTCATCCAGAACGCCGCAGCCCGTCTGGTGTTCAACCTTCCCAAGTTCTCTCACGTCACCCCGCTCCTCCGTTCTCTCCACTGGCTTTCAGTTGAAGCTCGCATCCGCTACAAGACCATGGTGCTTGCCTACGGAGCTGTGAGGGGAACGGCACCTCAGTACCTCCAGGCTCTGATCAGGCCCTACACCCAAACAAGGGCACTGCGTTCATCCACCTCTGGCCTGCTCGCCTCCCTACCACTGAGGAAGTACAGCTCCGCTCAGCCCAGTCAAAACTGTTCGCTGCCCTGGCCCCCCAATGGTGGAACAAACTCCCTCACGACGCCAGGACAGCGGAGTCAATCACCACCTTCCGGAGACACCTGAAACCCCACCTCTTTAAGGAATACCTAGGATAGGTTAAGTAATCCCTCTCACCCCACCCCCCCTAAGTTTTAGATGCACTATTGTTAAGTGACTGTCCCACTGGATGTCATAAGGTGAATGCACCAATTTGTAAGTCGCTCTGGATAAGAGCGTCTGCTAAATGACTTAAATGTAAATGTAAATGTCTTTTAGGTCCCAGTTGTTGTTGCTAGTCAACTGTCAGTGGACACGAGTGTCTTTCAGAACCCCTCCTAAAACTGCACCTGTTTGGTTTTGGTTGTTGATCAGTTCTCTGTTTGAGCGACATTGTAGTGTAATTTTAGCTGCGGAACATAACAGTGGATTAGATTTGGTCGGCAACAGTGGACCAGATCAGACTGTAATTCTAATGAATGGGTTAGGGTTAGGGTTAGGGTTAGGGGTTAGGGTTAGGGTTAGGATTGGGGTTGGGGTTGGGGTTGGGGTTAGGGTTAGGGTTAGGGTTGGGGTTGGGGTTGGGGTTAGGGGTTAGGGTTAGGGGTTAGGGTTAGGGTTAGGGTTAGGGTTAGGGTTAGGGGTTAGGGTTAGGGTTAGGGTTAGGGGTTAGGGTTAGGGTTAGGGGTTAGGGTTAGGGTCGTCAACAGTGGACCAGATCAGACTGTAATTCTAATGAATGGGTTAGGGTTAGGGTTAGGGTTAGGGTTAGGGGTTAGGGTTAGGGTTAGGGTTAGGGGTTAGGGTTAGGGTTAGAGTCGTCAACAGTGGACCAGATCATACTGTAATTCTAATGAATGGGTTGGGGTTGGGGTTAGGGGTTAGGGTTAGGGTTGGGGTTGGGGTTGGGGTTGGGGTTAGGGTTAGGGTTAGGGTTAGGGTCGTCAACAGTGGACCAGATCAGACTGTAATTCTAATGAATGGGTTAGGGTTAGGGTTAGGGTTAGGGTTAGGGTTAGGGGTTAGGGTTAGGGTTAGGGGTTAGGGTTAGGGTTAGGGTCGTCAACAGTGGACCAGATCAGACTGTAATTCTAATGAATGAATAATAATGTTTGCGTGGTTTTAACCCACTGAATAGTTGTATTGGTGTGGTGAGGATTTACTCTGCCCGGCACTGAAACAGGAAAACACCATCTTTATTTCCTGAAGACATCTGTGGTCATTAGTGTCCTTCTGTTTGTGCTTCTGATTCCCTCTTGGTTGGTTCCTTTATCCTCAGGTGGAGATGGTGCCATTTCACTCAGTTGACTCTCTACTGAAGGAGACCCAGATGTGCTGGTGGTGGAACAGAACAAGGGGACGGCTGTCTGTCCTCCAGGTGTTTATTAGGAAAAGTTGATATACACAATTTGAATAAACAACAGTTTAGGAAATGTAAAATAAATGTGGATATCTGTTGTTGCCTCTAGGCTCCGCCCCTACTGGTCAGTCCTCCTTAATCTTCCTGGTTGTGAACTTCCGCACGCACAGCGATAAGCACTTTAACGTCACCATGACAATGGCCATCGCCGCGACGATCAACAGGCCAATCACATCCAAGCTGTGGTACTGGAACCAGTTGAGGTCTTGGGCGGCGGCTCTCAGGTGGCCCGCCCCTTTGTGGCGCATCACAAACTCTGTCCAATAGGCAGAGAGCTCCAGGGGGTCCACTGGTTGGTCCTTGTGAATGGCTGAGAGCTTCAGCACACTGGACTTATACCTGTAGAAAGACACACCATGGCCCGATTACCAACCGGGGAAAATCCCCAGGAGCCTCGACCTCCACAGGGCCCCAACTCATTTAGTTATAGTGTTTGATACACACACATTATGCAGATGTACAGCAAAACGCTTGTGTTCCAGCACTGGAGTAATAATACCTAAATAAAAAGAAAGGAATTAAGAAATATCAGAACGAACACTGTCAGAGTCTGGAATATAAATATATAGTGGTGTGTATAGACAGTACAGACAGAATAGAAGAGGTGTGGACAGCAGTAGTTATATAGGATGAACCATGACTAGAATACAGTATATACATATGAAGTGGACAGCAGTAGTTATATAGGATGAACCATGACTAGAATACAGTATATACATATGAAGTGGACAGCAGTAGTTATATAGGATGAACCATGACTAGAATACAGTATATATGAAGTGGACAGCAGTATGAACCATGACTAGAATACAGTATATACATATGAAGTGGACAGCAGGATGAACCATGACTAGAATACAGTATATATGAAGTGGACAGCAGTATGAACCATGACTAGAATACAGTATATACATATGAAGTGGACAGCAGTAGTTATATAGGATGAACCATGACTAGAATACAGTATATACATATGAAGTGGACAGCAGTAGTTATATAGGATGAACCATGACTAGAATACAGTATATATATATGAAGTGGACAGCAGTAGTTATATAGGATGAACCATGACTAGAATACAGTATATACATATGAAGTGGACAGCAGTAGTTATATAGGATGAACCATGACTAGAATACAGTATATATATATGAAGTGGACAGCAGTAGTTATATAGGATGAACCATGACTAGAATACAGTATATATATATGAAGTGGACAGCAGTAGTTATATAGGATGAACTAGAATACAGTATATACATATGAAGTGGACAGCAGTAGTTATATCCTCTTTAAACCTGCGTATTCCTCCAAACCTCAGTTGTCCTGAGTCTGCACAACTCTGCCAGGACCTAGGATCAAGAGAGACGCTCAAGTGTTTTAGTACTATATCTCTTGACACAATGATGAAAATAATCATGGCCTCTAAACCTTCAACCTGTATACTGGACCCTATTCCAACTAAACTACTGAAAGAGCTGCTTCCTGTGCTTGGCCCTCCTATGTTGAACATAATAAACGGCTCTCTATCCACTGGATGTGTACCAAACTCACTAAAAGTGGCAGTAATAAAGCCTCTCTTGAAAAAGCCAAACCTTGACCCAGAAAATATAAAAAAACTATCGGCCTATATCGAATCTTCCATTCCTCTCAAAGATTTTAGAGAAGGCTGTTGCGCAGCAACTCACTGCCTTCCTGAAGACAAGCAATGTATACAAAATGCTTCAGTCTGGTTTTAGACCCCATCATAGCACTGAGACGGCACTTGTGAAGGTGGTAAATGACATTTTGATGGCATCGGACCGAGGCTCTGCATCTGTCCTCGTGCTCCTAGACCTTAGTGCTGCTTTTGATACCATCGATCACCACATTCTTTTGGAGAGATTGGAAACCCAAATTGGTCTACACGGACATGTTCTGGCCTGGTTTAGGTCTTATCTGTCGGAAAGATATCAGTTTGTCTCTGTGAATGGTTTGTCCTCTGACAAATCAACTGTACATTTCGGTGTTCCTCAAGGTTCTGTTTTAGGACCACTATTGTTTTCACTATATATTTTACCTCTTGGGGATGTTATTCGAAAACATAATGTAAACTTTCACTGCTATGCGGATGACACACCCAAACAAGGGCACTGCGTTCATCCACCTCTGGCCTGCTCGCCTCCCTACCACTGAGGAAGTACAGCTCCCGCTCAGCCCAGTCAAAACTGTTCGCTGCCCTGGCCCCCCCAATGGTGGAACAAACTCCCTCACGACGCCAGGACAGCGGAGTCAATCACCACCTTCCGGAGACACCTGAAACCCCACCTCTTTAAGGAATACCTAGGATAGGTTAAGTAATCCCTCTCACCCCACCCCCCCCCTAAGTTTTAGATGCACTATTGTTAAGTGACTGTCCCACTGGATGTCATAAGGTGAATGCACCAATTTGTAAGTCGCTCTGGATAAGAGCGTCTGCTAAATGACTTAAATGTAAATGTAAATGTAATGTACATTTCAATGAAACATGGTGAAGCCCCAAAATTGCCCTCGCTAGAAGCATGTGTTTCAGACATAAGGAAGTGGATGGCTGCAAACTTTCTACTATTAAACTCGGACAAAACAGAGATGCTTGTTCTAGGTCCCAAGAAACAAAGAGATCTTCTGTTGAATCTGACAATTAATCTTAATGGTTGTACAGTCGTCTCAAATAAAACTGTGAAGGACCTCGGCGTTACTCTGGACCCTGATCTCTCTTTTGAAGAACATATCAAGACCATTTCAAGGACAGCTTTTTTCCATCTACGTAACATTGCAAAAATCAGAAACTTTCTGTCCAAAAATGATGCAGAAAAATTCATCCATGCTTTTGTCACTTCTAGGTTAGACTACTGCAATGCTCTATTTTCCGGCTACCCGGATAAAGCACTAAATAAACTTCAGTTAGTGCTAAATACGGCTGCTAGAATCCTGACTAGAACCAAAAAATTTGATCATATTACTCCAGTGCTAGCCTCTCTACACTGGCTTCCTGTCAAAGCAAGGGCTGATTTCAAGGTTTTACTGCTAACCTACAAAGCATTACATGGGCTTGCTCCTACCTACCTCTCTGATTCGGTCCTGCCGTACATACCTACACGTACGCTACGGTCACAAGACGCAGGCCTCCTAATTGTCCCTAGAATTTCTAAGCAAACAGCTGGAGGCAGGGCTTTCTCCTATAGAGCTCCATTTTTATGGAACGGTCTGCCTACCCATGTCAGAGACGCAAACTCGGTCTCAACCTTTAAGTCTTTACTGAAGACTCATCTCTTCAGTGGGTCATATGATTGAGTGTAGTCTGGCCCAGGAATGGGAAGGTGAACGGAAAGGCTCTGGAGCAACGAACCGCCCTTGCTGTCTCTGCCTGGCCGGTTCCCCTCTTTCCACTGGGATTCTCTGCCTCTAACCCTGTTACAGGGGCTGAGTCACTGGCTTGCTGGCGCTCTCTCGTGCCGTCCCTGGGGGGGGTGCGTCACCTGGGTGGGTTGATTCACTGTTGTGGTCGGCCTGTCTGGCTTCCCCCCCCCCTCCCCTTGGGTTGTACCGTGTCGGAGATCTTTGTGGGCTATACTCGGCCTTGTCTCAGGATGGTAAGTTGGTGGTTGAAGACTTCCCTCTAGTGGTGTGGGGGCTGTGCTTTGGCAAAGTGGGTGGGGTTATATCCTTCCTGTTTGGCCCTGTCCGGGGTGTCCTCGGATGGGGCCACAGTGTCTCCTGACCCCTCCTGTCTCAGCCTCCAGTATTTATGCTGCAGTAGTTTATGTGTCGGGGGCTAGGGTCAGTTTGTTTATCTGGAGTACTTCTCCTGTCCTATTCGGTGTCCTGTGTGAATCTAAGTGTGCGTTCTCTAATTCTCTCCTTCTCTCTTTCTTTCTCTCTCTCGGAGGACCTGAGCCCTAGGACCATGCCCCAGGACTACCTGACATGATGACTCCTTGCTGTCCCCAGTCCACCTGGCCATGCTGCTGCTCCAGTTTCAACTGGCCTGGGCCCTAGGACCATGTCCCAGGACTACCTGACATGAGGACTCCTTGCTGTCCCCAGTCCACCTGGCCATGCTCCTGCTCCAGTTTCAACTGTTCTGCCTTACTATTATTCAACCATGCTGGTCATTTATGAACATTTGAACATCTTGGCCACGTTCTGTTATAATCTCCACCCGGCACAGCCAGAAGAGGACTGGCCACCCCACATATGCTCTCTCTAATTCTCTCTTTCTTTCTCTCTCTCGGAGGACCTGAGCCCTAGGACCGTGCCCCAGGACTACCTGACATGATGGCTCCTTGCTGTCCCCAGTCCACCTGACTGTGCTGCTGCTCCAGTTTCAACTGTTCTGCCTTATTATTATTTGACCTTGCTGGTCATTTATGAACATTTGAACATCTTGGTCATGTTCTGTTATAATCTCTACCCGGCACAGCCAGAAGAGGACTGGCCACCCCACATAGCCCGGTTCCTCTCTAGGTTTCTTCCTAGGTTTTGGCCTTTCTAGGGAGTTTTTCCTAGCCACCGTGCTTTTACACCTGCATTGTTTGCTGTTTGGGGTTTTAGGCTGGGTTTCTGTACAGCACTTTGAGATATCAGCTGATGTACGAAGGGCTATATAAATAAATTTGATTTGAAAAAATAAAATAAAAATAAATTTGATTTGATTTGATTTGATATAGGATGAACCATGACTAGAATACAGTATATAATAATATAATAATATATGCCATTTAGCAGACGCTTTTATCCAAAGCGACTTACAGTCATGTGTGCATACATTCTACGTATGGGTGGTCCCGGGGATCGAACCCACTACCCTGGCGTTACAAGCGCCATGCTCTACTAACTGACCTACAGAAGGACCATATATATATGAAGTGGACAGCAGTAGTTATATAGGATGAACCATGACTAGAATACAGTATATACATATGAAGTGGACAGCAGTAGTTATATAGGATGAACCATGACTAGAATACAGTATATACATATGAAGTGGACAGCAGTAGTTATATAGGATGAACCATGACTAGAATA
>NW_025746204.1:10000-75000 GCF_021184085.1 Oncorhynchus gorbuscha | reverse complement strand
TAGTACCACCACTAGTCTCTATACTACCACCAGTCTCTATACTACCACCAGTCTCTATACTACCACCAGTCCCTATAGTACCACCACTAGTCCCTATACTACCACCACTAGTCTCTATACTACCACCAGTCTCTATACTACCACCAGTCTCTATACTACCACCAGTCTCTATACTACCACCACTAGTCTCTATACTTCCACCAGTCTCTATACTACCACCAGTCTCTATACTACCACCAGTCTCTATACAACCACCAGTCTCTATACTACCACCAGTCCCTATAGTACCACCACTAGTCTCTATACTACCACCAGTCTCTATACTACCACCAGTCTCTATACTACCACCAGTCTCTATACTACCACCAGTCCCTATAGTACCACCACTAGTCTCTATACTACCACCACTAGTCTCTATACTACCACCAGTCTCTATACTACCACCAGTCTCTATACTACCACCAGTCTCTATACTACCACCACTAGTCTCTATACTTCCACCAGTCTCTATACTACCACCAGTCTCTATACTACCACCAGTCTCTATACTACCACCAGTCTCTATACTACCACCAGTCCCTATAGTACCACCACTAGTCTCTATACTACCACCAGTCTCTATACTACCACCAGTCTCTATACTACCACCAGTCCCTATAGTACCACCACTAGTCTCTATACTACCACCACTAGTCTCTATACTACCACCAGTCTCTATACTACCACCAGTCTCTATACTACCACCAGTCTCTATACTACCACCACTAGTCTCTATACTTCCACCAGTCTCTATACTACCACCAGTCTCTATACTACCACCAGTCTCTATACAACCACCAGTCTCTATACTACCACCAGTCCCTATAGTACCACCACTAGTCTCTATACTACCACCAGTCTCTATACTACCACCAGTCTCTATACTACCACCAGTCTCTATACTACCACCAGTCCCTATAGTACCACCACTAGTCTCTATACTACCACCACTAGTCTCTATACTACCACCAGTCTCTATACTACCACCAGTCTCTATACTACCACCAGTCTCTATACTACCACCAGTCCCTATAGTACCACCACTAGTCTCTATACTACCACCAGTCTCTATACTACCACCAGTCTCTATACTACCACCAGTCTCTATACTACCACCACCAGTCTCTATACTACCACCAGTCTCTATACTACCACCAATCTCTATACCACCACCAGTCTCTATACCACCACCAGTCTCTATACTACCACCACTAGTCTCTATACTTCCACCAGTCTCTATACTACCACCAGTCCCTATAGTACCACCACTAGTCTCTATACTACCACCAGTCTCTATACTACCACCAATCTCTATACCACCACCAGTCTCTATACCACCACCAGTCTCTATACTACCACCAGTCTCTATACTACCACCACTAGTCTCTATACTACCACCAGTCTCTATACTATCACAGTCTCTATACTACCACCAGTCTCTATACTACCACTAGTCTCTATACTACCACCACTAGTCTCTATACTACCACCAGTCTCTATACTACCACCAGTCTCTATACTACCACCAGTAGTCTCTATACTACCACCAGTCTCTATACTACCACCACCAGTCTCTATTCTACCACCAGTGTCTATACTATCACAGTCTCTATACTACCACCACTAGTCTATATTCTACCACCACTAGTCTCTATACCACCACTAGTCTCTATACCACCACTAGTCTCTATACTACCACCACCAGTCTCTATACTACCACTAGTCTCTATACTACCACCAGTCTCTATACCACCACTAGTCTCTATACCACCACTAGTCTCTATACCACCACTAGTCTCTATACCACCACTAGTCTCTATACTACCACCAGTCTCTATACCACCACTAGTCTCTATACTACCACCAGTCTCTATACTACCACCAGTCTCTATACTACCACCAGTCTCTATACTACCACCAGTCTCTATACTACCACCAGTCTCTATACTACCAGCAAAAACTGGGTTTACAACGGAGCATTTGAACACATAAAACCACCGGCATCCAGAACAAACAGTCAAATGGGTACAAAACCCTTTGCACACCAGCTAAACGTGCACATGCACTTACAATAAACATTTCTGGGCAAGGACATGGGGGGGAACAGAGGGTTAAATACACAACATGTAATGAGGGAATTGGAACCAGGTGTGAGGAAGACAAGACAAAACAAATGGAAAATGAAAAGTGGATCGATGATGGCTAGAAGACCGGCGACGCCGAACGCCGCCCGAACAAGGAGAGGAACCGACTTCGGCGGAAGTCGTGACACAGTTTTTCACAATTCCTGACATCTAATCCTCGTATAAATTCCCTGTCTTAGGTCAGTTAGATTCACCACTTTATTTTAAGAATGTGACATGTCATAGAATTATTTATTTCAGCTTTAATTTATTTCATCACATTCCCAGTGGATCAGAAGTTTACATGCACTCAATTAGTATTTGGTAGCATTGCCTTTAAATTCTTTAACTTAACACACTTTTTCAGTTCTGCCCACAAATTTTCTATGGGATTGAGGTCAGGGTGTTGTGATGGCCACTCCAATACCTTGACTTTGTTGTCCTTGAGCCATTTTGCTACAACTTTGGAAGTATGCTTGGGGTCGTTGTCCCCCTCTATCCTCCAAACATAACGATGGTCATATTGGCCAAACAGTTCTATTTTTGTTTCATCAGACCAGAGGACATTTCTCCAACAAGTATGATCTTTGTCCCCATGTGAAGTTGCAAACCGTAGTCTGGCTTTTTTATGGCGGTTTGGAGCAGTGGCTTCTCCCTTGCTGAGCGGCCTTTCAGGTTATGTTGATATAGGACTCCTTTTACTGTGGATATAGATACTTTTGTACCGGTTTCCTCCAGCATCTTCACAAGGTCCTTTGCTGTTGTTCTGAGATTGATTTGCACTTTTCGCACCAAAGTACGTTCATCTCTAGGGGATAGAATGCGTTTCCCTCCTGAGCGGTATGACGGCTGCGTGGTCCCATGGTGTTTATACTTCCATACTATTGTTTGTACAGATGAACGTGGTACCTTCAGGTGTTTGGAAATTGCTCCCAAGGATGAACCAGACTTGGCAGATTTCTTTTGATTTTCCTATGATGTCAAGCAAGGAGGCACTGAGTTTGAAGGTAGGCCTTGAAATAGAAGCTTCTAAAGCCATGACATCATTTTCTGGAATTTTTCAAGTTGTTTAAAGGCACAGTCAACTTAGTGTATGTAAACTTCTGACCCACTTTGAACCTTTCAGTTACTGGCCCAACACTCTAACCACGAGGCTACCCTGCTGCCCAGGGTGTGTGTGTGCATGCATGTGCAGTGTGTGTGCGTAAGGTCGTGCATGCAGTCGTGTGCGTGTCCTCACCAGTACATTGCCCACCCTTTGTGGAAAGCTCATGCTATGTGTGTATTTGGTGAAGAAGCGTGGAACGTAAGATGGAGGAGAGGGGCAGGCGGCTGAGGCCAGGTCCAGACCACAGGGGATCCCTCTGAGCAGACACACAGACGGAACGCCCAGACGCCTGGCTATCAGACTGCCTGTAGGGACCAGCGGGTCGGTCAACACCGCATCAAAACCCTGGAGAGAGAGGGAAAGATGGAGAGAGGGAGAGAGGAGGGAAGGAGAGAGGGAGAGAGAGGTAAAGAGAGGGAGAGGGAGAGAGGGAAGGAGAGGGGGAGATAGAGAGGGAAGGAGAGAGGGAGAGAGAGGGAAGGAGAGAGGGAGAGAGGAGGAAGGAGAGAGGGAGAGAGAGGAAGGAGAGAGGGGAGAGAGAGGGAAAGAGAGGGAAAGAGAGAGAGAGAGGGAGGGAGAGGGGGAGATAGAGAGGAAGGAGAGAGAGGAGAGAGGAGGGAAGGAGAGAGAGAGAGAGAGGGAAAGAGAGGGAGAGAGGGAAGGAGAGGGGGAGATAGAGAGGGAGAGAAGGAAGGAAGGAGAGAGGGGGAGAGAGGGAGGGAAGGAGAGAGGGGGAGAGAGAGAGGTGGAGAGAGGGAGGGAAGGAGGGAGGAGAGAGAGGGAAGGAGAGGGAGAGGGGGAGATAGAGAGGGAAGGAGAGAGGAGAGAGGAGGAAGGAGAGAGGGAGAGAGAGGGAAAGAGAGGGAAAGGGAGAGAGGGAAGGAGAGGGGTAGATAGAGAGGGAAGGAGAGAGGGAGAGAGAGGGAAGGAGAGAGGGAGAGAGGAGGGAAGGAGAGAGGGAAGGAGAGAGGGAGAGAGAGGGAAAGAGAGGGAAAGAGAGAGAGAGAGGGAGGGAGAGGGGGAGATAGAGAGGGAAGGAGAGAGGGAGAGAGGAGGGAAGGAGAGAGGGAGAGAGAGGGAAAGAGAGGGAGAGAGGGAAGGAGAGGGGGAGATAGAGAGGGAGAGAAGGAAGGAAGGAGAGAGGGGGAGAGAGGGAGGGAAGGAGAGAGGGGGAGAGAGAGGTGGAGAGAGGAGGGAAGGAGGGAGTGAGAGAGAGGGAAGGAGAGGGAGAGGGAGAGGGGGAGATAGAGAGGGAAGGAGAGAGGAGAGAGGAGGGAAGGAGAGAGGGAGAGAGAGGGAAAGAGAGGGAAAGGGAGAGAGGGAAGGAGAGGGGAGATAGAGAGGGAGAGAAGGAAGGAAGGAGAGAGAGGGGAGAGAGGGAGGGAAGGAGAGAGGGGAGAGAGGGAAGGAGAGTGAGAGGGAGAGAGGGAAGGAGAGGGGGAGATAGAGAGGAAGGAGAGAGTGAGAGAGGGAGGGAGGGAAGGAGAGAGAGAGAGAGAGAGGGGGAAGGAGAGGGAGAGGAAGAGAGGGAAGGAGAGGGGGAGATAGAGAGGGAAGGAGAGAGCGAGAGAGGGAGGGAAGGAGAGAGGAGGTAAGGAGGAACACACAAGCTCACATGACCTCACACACACACACACACACACACACACACACACACACACACACACACACACACACACACACACACACACACACACACACACACACACACACACACACACACACACACACACACACACACACACACCCTGACTGACCTGCTGTTCCAGAGATGTGATTAGTGTGGTGTTGAACAGCAGACTCTCAGCAGTAGTCAGTATGAAGGAGCTGACACTCTGGATATTAGCCATGCGTTGAGTCATCCGCTCCACTAGGGGCAGTGTGGCAGCACGCAGGTTATCTGTATGCTTGTCCATCAGCATGTCCACTGTCTCCTGGCCGTAGGGGACAGGATATGACACAGTCCTGCAGTTGCTGCTGGGGCCCAGACGCATGCTCACCTCGGGGATCACCACGGTAACCTGGTGTCCACGGCGACCCATCTCCTCGGCGATGGCCTTAACCCCCACCCAGTGGCTTCCGTCCATCGGTACTACCAGCAGACGGCCCACGGAACCAGTCGGACCACCGACGCCAGTTACATCATTACCCGTATCAACGGTTTGACCAATTACAATTTCAGGGCTACTAGTGTCATCACTAGTATCACCAGTTAAATGGTCTGCTCTACCAGGTGAACCATTCTCTATACTACCACCACTAGTCTCTATCCTACCACCAGTCTCTATACTACCACCACTAGTCTCTATACTACCACCACTAGTCTCTATCCTACCACCAGTCTCTATACTACCACCACTGGTCTCTATCCTACCACCAGTCTCTATCCTACCACCAGTCTCTATCCTACCACCAGTCTCTATACTACCACCACTAGTCTCTATCCTACCACCAGTCTCTATACTACCACCACTAGTCTCTATACTACCACCAGTCTCTATACTACCACCACTGGTCTCTATCCTACCACCAGTCTGCCCCAGAGCTGAGGCACATACCCACAACAGGCACATACCCACAACTGTTGTTACCCCCATCTCTCTCTCTCTCTCTCTCTCTCTCTCTCTCTCTCTCTCTCTCTCTCTCTCTCTCTCTCTCTCTCTCTCTCTCTCTCTCTCTCTCTCTCTCTCTCTCTCTCTCTCTCTCTCTCTCTCTCTCTCTCTCTCTCTCTCTCTCTCTCGTTGCTACAAGATAAATGAGAACCTTTCTCGACTGTCTTCTTGTGTCCTTGTCATGTGTCTCCTTATTACATATCCTTTGTCTTTCTCCCTCTCTCATTTACTCTGCTTCCTAATCTCTCTTGGACTGGATTGTTCTGAATTCCTCTGTGTGTGTCACAGGAGACTGCTGAGGGAATAACAGCTCATAATAAGGTCTGGAATGGAGCGAATGGAATTGCATTAAGCCATATGTTTGATGTATTTCAAATAAAATAAAATTATACAATAGGTGTTGTAGACCTTACAGTGAAATGCTGAATACAACAAGTAGACCTGTAGACTTACGAGCCCTTAACCAACAGTGTAGTTCCAAAAAATACAGATAAATAACAAGAGATTAAAGAGCAGCAATCAAATAACAAATACAGGAAGGGTACAGGGAAGGGTACAGAGTCAATGTGGAGGCTATATACAGGGGGTACCGGTATAGAGTCAATGTGGAGGCTATATACAGGGGGTACCGGTACAGAGTCAATGTGGAGGCTATATACAGGGTATTACGGTACAGAGTCAATGTGGAGGCTATATACAGGGGGTACCGGTACAGAGTCAATGTGGAGGCTATATACAGGGGGTACCGGTACAGAGTCAATGTGGAGGCTATATACAGGGGGTACCGGTACAGAGTCAATGTGGAGACTATATACAGGGGGTACCGGTACAGAGTCAATGTGGAGGCTATATACAGGGGGTACCGGTACAGAGTCAATGTGGAGGCTATATACAGGGGGTACCGGTACAGAGTCAATGTGGAGACTATATACAGGGTGTTACGGTACAGAGTCAATGTGGAGGCTATATACAGGGGGTACTGGTACAGAGTCAGTGTGGAGACTATATACAGGGGGTACAGGTACAGAGTCAATGGGGCGGCTATATACAGGGGGTACCGGTACAGAGTCAAGGTGGAGGCTATATACAGGGGGTACCGGTACAGAGTCAATGTGGAGGCTATATACAGGGTATTACGGTATAGAGTCAATGTGGAAGCTATACACAGGGTATTACGGTACAGAGTCAATGTGGAGGCTATATGCAGGGGGTACCGGTACAGAGTCAATGTGGAGGCTATATACAGGGGGTACCGGTACAGAGTCAATGTGGAGACTATATACAGGGGGTACCGGTACAGAGTCAATGTGGAGGCTATATACAGGGGGTACCGGTACAGAGTCAATGTGGAGGCTATATACAGGGGGTACCGGTACAGAGTCAATGTGGAGGCTATATACAGGGTATTACGGTATAGAGTCAATGTGTAAGCTATACACAGGGTATTACGGTACAGAGTCAATGTGGAGGCTATATGCAGGGGGTACCGGTACAGAGTCAATGTGGAGGCTATATACAGGAGGTACCGGTACAGAGTCAATGTGGAGACTATATGCAGGGGGTACCGGTACAGAGTCAATGTGGAGGCTATATACAGGAGGTACCGGTACAGAGTCAATGTGGAGACTATATACAGGGGGTACCGGTACGGAGTCAATGTAGAGACTATATGCAGGGGGTACCGGTACAGAGTCAATGTGGAGACTATATACAGGGGGTACCGGTACAGAGTCAATGTGGAGGCTATATACAGGGGGTACCGGTACAGAGTCAATGTGGAGGCTATATACAGGGGGTACCGATACAGAGTCAATGTTAAGGCTATATACAGGGGGTACCAGTACAGAGTCAATGTGGAGACTATATACAGGGTATTACGGTACAGAGTCAATGTGGAGGCTATATACAGGGGGTACCAGTACAGAGTCAATGTGGAGGCTATATACAGGGTATTACGGTACAGAGTCAATGTGGAGGCTATATACAAGGGGGTACCGGTACAGAGTCAATGTGGAGACTATATACAGGGTATTACGGTACAGAGTCAATGTGGAAGCTATACACAGGGTATTACGGTACAGAGTCAATGTGGAGGCTATATGCAGGGGGTACCGGTACAGAGTCAATGTGGAGACTATATACAGGAGGTACCGGTACAGAGTCAATGTGGAGACTATATACAGGAGGTACCGGTACAGAGTCAATGTGGAGGCTATATACAGGAGGTACCGGTACAGAGTCAATGTGGAGGCTATATACAGGGGGTACCGGTACAGAGTCAATGTGGAGGCTATATGCAGGGGGTACCGATACAGAGTCAATGTGGAGGCTATATACAGGGGGTACCGGTACAGAGTCAATGTGGAGACTATATGCAGGGGGTACCGGTACAGAGTCAATGTGGAGGCTATTTACAGGAGGTACCGGTACAGAGTCAATGTGGAGGCTATATACAGGGGGTACCGATACAGAGTCAATGTTAAGGCTATATACAGGGGGTACCAGTGCAGAGTCAATGTGGAGACTATATACAAGGGGGTACCGGTACAGAGTCAATGTGGAGGCTATATACAGGGGGTACCGGTACAGAGTCAATGTGGAGGCTATATACAGGGTATTACGGTACAGAGTCAATGTGGAGGCTATATACAAGGGGGTACCGGTACAGAGTCAATGTGGAGGCTATATACAGGGGGTACCGGTACAGAGTCAATGTGGAGGCTATATACAGGGGGTACCGGTACAGAGTCAATGTGGAGGCTATATACAGGGGGTACCGGTACAGAGTCAATGTGGAGGCTATATACAGGGGGTACCGGTACAGAGTCAATGTGGAGGCTATATACAGGGTATTACAGTATAGAGTCAATGTGTAAGCTATACACAGGGTATTACGGTACAGAGTCAATGTGGAGGCTATATGCAGGGGGTACCGGTACAGAGTCAATGTGGAGGCTATATACAGGAGGTACCGGTACAGAGTCAATGTGGAGGCTATATACAGGGGGTACCGGTACAGAGTCAATGTGGAGGCTATATGCAGGGGGTACCGATACAGAGTCAATGTGGAGGCTATATACAGGGGGTACCGGTACAGAGTCAATGTGGAGACTATATGCAGGGGGTACCGGTATAGAGTCAATGTGGAGACTATATACAGGGGGTACCGGTACAGAGTCAATGTGGAGGCTATATACAGGGGGTACCGATACAGAGTCAATGTTAAGGCTATATACAGGGGGTACCGATACAGAGACAATGTTAAGGCTATATACAGGGGGTACCGATACAGAGACAATGTTAAGGCTATATACAGGGGGTACCAGTACAGAGTCAATGTGGAGGCTATATACAGGGTATTACGGTACAGAGTCAATGTGGAGGCTATATACAGGTTATTACGGTACAGAGTCATGTGGGTAGAGTTAATTAAAGTGACTATTCATAGATGACAACAGAGAGTGGCAGTGGTGTGGAGAGGGTAGGGGTGGGGGGGAAATTAAAAAGTCATTTGACTAGATATTCAGGAGTCTTGGGGGTAGAAGCTGTTTAGAAGCCTCTTGGACCTAGACTTGGCGCTCCGGTACCACTTGCCGTGCGGTAGCAGAGAGAACAGTGGGGTGGCTGGGGTCTTTGACCATTTTCAGGGCCTTCCTCTGACACTGCCTGGTATAGAGGTCCTCGATGGCAGCAAGCTTGGCCCCAGTGATGTACTGGGCACTTCGCACTACCCTCTGTAGTGCTTTCCGGTCGGAAACCGAGCAGTTGCCGTACCAGGCAGTGATGCAACCAGTCAGGATGCACTCGATGGTGCAGCTGTAGAACCTTTTGAGGATCTGAGGACCCATGCCAAATCTGTTCAGTCTCCTGAGGGGGAATAGGTTTTGTCTTTTCCTCTTCACAACTGTCTTGGTGTGTTTGGACCATGTTAGTTTGTTGGTGACGTGGACACAAAGGAACTTGAAGCTCTCAACCTGCTCCCCTGCGATGAGAAAGAGGGCGTACTCGGGTTCTCCTTTTCCTGTAGTCCACAATCATCTCCTTTGTCTTGATCACGTTGAGAGAGAGATTGTTGGCCTAGCACCTCACGGCGAGGTCACTGACCTCCTCCCTATAGGCTGTCTCACACCGCAGCTGGATTAACAAGAAGTTAAGCTTTATTTTGACATATTGCATGTGTATTTTCAAGAATGTTAAATATCTACAATTCTGTAGTTTAAAATTGAACAGGGAGTACAGAAGGGGACTGAGCACGCACTCCTGAGGGGCCCCCATGTTGAAGATCAGCGTGGTGGATGTGTTGTTACCTACCCTTACCACCTGGGGAGCGGTCCATCTGGAAGTCCAGGATCCAGTTGCAGAGGGAGATGTTTAGTCCCAGGGTCCTTAGCTTAGTGATGAGCTTTGAGGGCACTATGGTGTTGAACGCTGAGCTGTAGTGACAGCATTCTCACATAGGTGCTCCTTTTGTCCAGGTGTGAAAGGGCAGTGTGGAGTGCAATAGAGACTGTATCATCTGTGGATCTGTTGGGGCGGTATGCGAATTGGAGTGGGTCTAGTGTTTCTGGGATGATGGTGTTGATGTGAGCCATGACCAGCCTTTCAAAGCACTTCATGGCTACAGACGTGAGTGCTACGGGTCAGTAGTCAACATGTTGGTTTTACAGACTCGGACAGGGAGAGGTTGAAAATGTCAGTGAAGACACTTGCTAGTTGGTCAGTGCATGTTCGCAGTACATGTCCTGGTAATCCGTCTGGCCCCGCAGTCTTGTGACTGTTGACCTGTCTAAAGGTCTTATTCACATCGGCTGCGGAGTGTGATATCACCCAGTCGTCTGGAACAGCTGGTGCTCTTATGCATGTTTCAATGTTATTTGCCTCAAAGTGAGCATAGTAGTAGTTTAGCTCGTCTGGTGACCATGGCAGCTCTCGGCTTCCTTTTGCTTCCCTTTGTAATGGTTTGCAATCCCTGCCACATCCGACGAGCATCAGAGCCGCTGTTGTAAGACTCGATCTTAGTCCTGTATTGGCACTTTGCCTGTTCGATGGTTCGTCGGAGTGCATTTGATACCATTCCACTAATTCCACCCCAGCCATTACCACGAGCCCTGTGGTGTGTGTGTGTCTGAAGGCAAGGTCCTCTCAGTGTAAATAATGTGTGTAGTTGGCAGCTTATCCTGTACTTTACAGGGGGGTTATCATTATAAAACACACACACACACACACAGAGCTGTAAGAGCTGGGGTAAAGGTCAGAATGACTATCAGATTCAAGGCACGGTAAATTCAATTTATAAAGGGATTTATTGACATAGGAAACATATGTTAACTTTGCCAAAACAAGTGAAATAGATAATAAACAAAAGTGAAATGAACACTAAATAATTAACAGTAAACATTACACTCTCAGAAGTTCCAAAAGAATAAAGACATGTCAAATGTCATACTATGTCTTTATACGGTGTCGTAACGATGTGCAAATGGTTAAAGTACAAAAGGGAAAATAAATCAACATAAATATGGGTTGTATTTACAATGGTGTTTGTTCTTCACTGGTTGCCCTTTTCTTGTAGCAACAGGTCACACATCTTGCTGCTGTGATGCACACGGTGGTATTTCACCCAGTAGATATGGGAAATGATCAAAATTGGATTTGTTTTCTAATTCTTTGTGGATCTCTGTAATCTGAGGAAAATATGTGTCTCTAATATGGTCATACATTTGGCAGGAGGTTAGGAAGTGCAGCTCAGTTTCCACCTCATTTTGTGGGCAGTGTGCACATAGGCTGTCTTGTCTTGAGAGCCAGGTCTGCCTACGGTGGCCTTTCTCAATAGCAAGGCTATGCTCACTGAGTCTGTACATAGTCAAAGCTTTCCTTAAGTTTGGGTCAGTCACAGTGGTCAGGTATTCTGCCACTGTGTACTCTCGGTTTAGGGCCAAATATCATTCTAGTTTGCTCTGGTTCCAATGTGGCAAGTAATTATCTTTTTGTTTTCTAATGATTTGGTTGGGTCTAATTGTGTTGCTGTCCTGGTGCTCTGTGGGGACTGTTTGTGTTTCTGAACAGAGCCCCAGGACCAGCTTGCTTAGGGGACTCTTCTCCAGGTTCATCTCTCTTTAGGTGAGGGCTCTGTGGGGACTGTTTGTGTTTCTGAACAGAGCCCCAGGACCAGCTTGCTTAGGGGACTCTTCTCCAGGTTCATCTCTCTGCATGTGATGAATTTCTTATTGAAGGTTTGATAATTAGTGGGTATCGGCCTAATTCTGCTCTGAATGCATTATTTGGTGTTCTACGTTGTACATAGAGGATAGTTTTGCAAAATTCTGCATGCAGTGTCATGCAGGTGAAAGAGGACCCAAAAGCGACTTGGCGAAAACAGAGTCTTTAATCCAGTAAAGTAAATACAATCAAAAAAACACAACTTTCACTCGAAATGACGAGGACAAACTGGAGACTCGATCTTGAACAGCAGGTGAACAGCAGGTTGCCTCGGGAAGGCACTTGAACCAGACAGACTCAGACACCTGCTCACCACGCAGCATCTGAGGAAAACACGACACGACAGGGCGATACACAAACACAGCACGGTGAATTCTAGACAAGGAACCGACAGGGCAGAAACGAATAACAAGGAGAGAAATAGGGACTCTAATCAGGGAAAAGGATCGGGAACAGGTGTGGGAAGACTAAATGATGATTAGGGGAATAGGAACAGCTGGGAGCAGGAACGGAACGATAGAGAGAAGAGAGAGCGAGAGAGTGAGAGAGGGAGGGGAGAGAGAGGGATAGAAAGAGGGAAAGAACCTAATAAGACCAGCAGAGGGAAACGAATAGAATGGGAAGCACAGGGACAAGACAAGATAATAAATGACAAAACATGACAGTACCCCCCACTCACCGAGCGCCTCCTGGCGCACTCGAGAGGAATCCTGGCGGCAACGGAGGAAATCATCAATGAGTGAACGGTCCAGCACGTCCCGAGACGGAACCCAACTCCTCTCCTCAGGACCGTAACCCTCCCAATCCACTAAGTATTGGTGACCCCGTCCCCGAGAACGCATGTCCATGATCTTATGTACCTTGTAAATAGGTGCGCTCGACAAGGACGGGAGGGGGAGGGAAGACGAACGGGGTGCGAAGAAAGGGCTTAACACAGGAGACATGGAAGACAGGATGGACGCGACGAAGATGTCGCGGAAGAAGCAGTCGCACAGCGACAGGATTGACGACCTGGGAGACACGGAACGGACCAATGAACCGCGGAGTCAACTTACGAGAAGCTGTCGTAAGAGGAAGGTTGCGAGTGGAAAGCCACACTCTCTGGCCGCAACAATACCTTGGACTCTTAATCCTGCGTTTATTGGCGGCTCTCACAGTCTGTGCCCTGTAACGGCAAAGTGCAGACCTCACCCTCCTCCAGGTGCGCTCACAACGTTGGACAAACGCTTGAGCGGAGGGAACGCTGGACTCGGCAAGCTGGGATGAGAACAGAGGAGGCTGGTAACCCAGACTACTCTGAAACGGAGATAACCCGGTAGCAGACGAAGGAAGCGAATTGTGAGCGTATTCTGCCCAGGGAGCTGTTCTGCCCAAGACGCAGGGTTTCTGAAAGAAAGGCTGCGTAGTATGCGACCAATCGTCTGATTGGCCCTCTGCTTGGACCGTTAGACTGGGGATGAAACCCGGAAGAGAGACTGACGGACGCACCAATCAAACGACAGAACTCCCTCCAAAACTGTGACGTGAATTGCGGGCCTCTGTCTGAAACGGCGTCTAACGGGAGGCCATGAATTCTGAATACATTCTCGATAATGATTTGTGCCGTCTCCTTAGCGGAAGGAAGTTTAGCGAGGGGAATGAAATGTGCCGCCTTAGAGAACCTATCGACAACCGTAAGAATCACAGTCTTCCCCGCAGACAAAGGCAGACCGGTAATGAAGTCTAAGGCGATGTGAGACCATGGTCGAGAAGGAATGGGGAGCGGTCTGAGACGACCGGCAGGAGGAGAGTTACCCGACTTAGTCTGCGCGCAGTCCGAACAAGCAGCCACGAAACGGCGCGTGTCACGCTCCTGAGTCGGCCACCAAAAGCGCTGGCGAATAGACGCAAGAGTGCCTCGAACACCGGGATGACCAGCTAACTTGGCAGAGTGAGCCCACTGAAGAACAGCCAGACGAGTGGAAACAGGAACGAAAAGGAGGTTACTAGGACAAGCGCGCGACGCAGTGTGCGTGAGTGCTTGCTTAACCTGTCTTTCAATTCCCCAGACTGTTAACCCGACAACACGCCCATAAGGAAGAATCCCTCGGGATCAGTAGAAGCCACAGAAGAACTAAACAGACGGGATAAGGCATCAGGCTTGGTGTTCTTGCTACCCGGACGGTAAGAAATCACAAACTCGAAACGAGCGAAAAACAACGCCCAACGAGCTTGACGGGCATTAAGTCGTTTGGCAGAACGGATGTACTCAAGGTTCTTATGGTCTGTCCAAACGACAAAGGAACGGTCGCCTCCAACCACTGTCGCCATTCGCCTAGGGCTAAGCGGATGGCGAGCAGTTCACGGTTACCCACATCATAGTTGCGCTCAGATGGCGACAGGCGATGAGAAAAATAAGCGCAAGGATGAACCTTATCGTCAGACTGGAAGCGCTGGGATAGAATGGCTCCCACGCCTACCTCTGAAGCGTCAACCTCGACAATGAATTGTCTAGTGACGTCAGGAGTAACGAGGATAGGAGCGGACGTAAACGTTCTTTTAGAAGATCAAAAGCTCCCTGGGCGGAACCGGACCACTTAAAACACGTCTTGACAGAAGTAAGAGCTGTGAGAGGGGCAGCAACTTGACCGAAATTACGAATGAAACGCCGATAGAAATTAGCGAAACCTAAAAAGCGCTGCAACTCGACACGTGACCTTGGAACGGGCCAATCACTGACAGCTTGGACCTTAGCGGAATCCATCTGAATGCCTTCAGCGGAAATAACGGAACCGAGAAAAGTAACGGAGGAGACATGAAAAGAGCACTTCTCAGCCTTTACGTAGAGACAATTCTCTAAAAGGCGCTGTAGAACACGTCGAACGTGCTGAACATGAATCTCGAGTGACGGAGAAAAAATCAGGATATCGTCAAGATAGACAAAAACAAAGATGTTCAGCATGTCTCTCAGAACATCATTAACTAATGCCTGAAAAACAGCTGGCGCATTGGCGAGACCAAACGGCAGAACCCGGTACTCAAAATGCCCTAACGGAGTGTTAAACGCCGTTTTCCACTCGTCCCCTCTCTGATGCGCACGAGATGGTAAGCGTTACGAAGGTCCAACTTAGTAAAGCACCTGGCTCCCTGCAGAATCTCGAAGGCTGATGACATAAGGGAAGCGGATAACGATTCTTAACCGTTATGTCATTCAGCCCTCGATAATCCACGCAGGGGCGCAGAGTACCGTCCTTCTTCTTAACAAAAAGAACCCCGCCCCGGCCGGAGAGGAAGAAGGCACTATGGTACCGGCGTCAAGAGACACAGACAAATAATCCTCGAGAGCCTTACGTTCGGGGAGCCGACAGAGAGTATAGTCTACCCCGAGGAGGAGTGGTCCCCGGAAGGAGATCAATACTACAATCATACGACCGGTGAGGAGGAAGGGAGTTGGCTCGGGACCGACTGAAGACCGTGCGCAGATCATGATATTCCTCCGGCACTCCTGTCAAATCGCCAGGTTCCTCCTGAGAAGTAGGGACAGAAGAAACGGGAGGGATGGCAGACATTAAACACTTCACATGACAAGAAACGTTCCAGGATAGGATAGAATTACTAGACCAATTAATAGAAGGATTATGACATACTAGCCAGGGATGACCCAAAACAACAGGTGTAAACGGTGAACGAAAAATCAAAAAAGAAATAGTCTCACTGTGGTTACCAGATACTGTGAGGGTTAAAGGTAGTGTCTCAAATCTGATACTGGGAAGATGACTACCATCTAAGGCGAACATGGGCGTAGGCTTCTCTAACTCTCTGAAAGGAATGTCATGTTTCCGAACCCATGCTTCGTCCATGAAACAACCCTCAGCCCCAGAGTCTATCAAGGCACTACATGTAGCACCCGAACCGGTCCAGCGTAGATGGACCGACAAAGTAGTACAGGATTTTGATGGAGAGACTTGAGTAGTTGCGCTCACCTGTAGCCCTCCGCTTACAGATGAGCTCTGGCTTTTACTGGACATGAATTAACAAAATGTCCAGCAACTCCGCAATAGAGGCACAGGCGGTTGGTGATCCTCCGTTCCCTCTCCTTAGTCGAGATGCGAATCCCTCCCAGCTGCATGGGCTCAGTCTCTGAGCCAGAGGAGGGAGATGGTTGCGATGCGGAGCAGGGAAACACCGTTGATGCGAGCTCTCTTCCACGAGCCCGGTGACGAAGATCTACCCGTCGTTCTATGCGGATGGCGAGAGCAATCAAAGAGTCCACATCTGAAGGAACCTCCCGGGAGAGAATCTCATCCTTAACCACTGCGTGGAGTCCCTCCAGAAAACGAGCGAGCAGCGCCGGCTCGTTCCACTCACTAGAGGCAGCAAGAGTGCGAAACTCAATAGAATAATCCGTTATGGACCGTTCACCTTGGCATAGGGAAGCCAGGGCCCTAGAAGCCTCCCTACCAAAAACTGAACGGTCAAAACCCGAATCATCTCCTCTTTAAAGTTCTGGTACTTGTTAGAGCAATCAGCCCTTGCCTCCCAGATAGCTGTGCCCCATTCTCGAGCCCGGCCAGTAAGGAGTGAAATGACGTAAGCAACCCGAGCTCTCTCTCTAGAGTATGTGTTGGGTTGGAGAGAGAACACAATCTCACACTGCGTGAGAAAGGAGCGGCACTCAGTGGGCTGCCCGGAGTAGCAAGGTGGGTTATTAACCCTAGGTTCTGGAGGCTCGGCAGGCCAGGAAGTAACAGGTGGCACGAGACGAAGACTCTGGAACTGTCCAGAGAGGTCGGAAACCTGAGCGGCCAGGTTCTCCACGGCATGGCGAGCAGCAGACAATTCCTGCTCGTGTCTGCCGAGCATGGCTCCTTGGATCTCGACGGCAGTGTAACGAGCGTCTGAAGTCGCTGGGTCCATTCTTTGGTCGGTTCCTTCTGTCATGCAGGTGAAAGAGGACCCAAAAGCGACTTGGCGAAAACAGAGTCTTTAATCCAGTAAAGTAAATACAATCAAAAAACACAACTTTCACTCGAAATGACGAGGACAAACTGGAGACTCGATCTTGAACAGCAGGTGAACAGCAGGTTGCCTCGGGAAGGCACTTGAACCAGACAGACTCAGACACCTGCTCACCACGCAGCATCTGAGGAAAACACGACACGACAGGGCGATACACAAACACAGCACGGTGAATTCTAGACAAGGAACCGACAGGGCAGAAACGAATAACAAGGAGAGAAATAGGGACTCTAATCAGGGAAAAGGATCGGGAACAGGTGTGGGAAGACTAAATGATGATTAGGGGAATAGGAACAGCTGGGAGCAGGAACGGAACGATAGAGAGAAGAGAGAGCGAGAGAGTGAGAGAGGGAGGGGGAGAGAGAGGGATAGAAAGAGGGAAAGAACCTAATAAGACCAGCAGAGGGAAACGAATAGAATGGGAAGCACAGGGACAAGACAAGATAATAAATGACAAAACATGACATGCAGAGTCTCAATTTAGCGTTTGTCCCATTGTGTGAATTCTTGGTTGGTGAGCAGACCCCAGACCTCACAACCATAAAGGGCAATGGGTTCTATAACTGATTTAAGTATTTTTTAGCCAGATCCTAATTGTATGTCGAATTTTATGTTCCTTTTGATGGCATAGAAGGCCCTTCTTGCCTGGTCTCTCAGCTCATTCACAGCTTTGTGGAAGTTACCTGTGGTGCTGATGTTTAGGCCGAGGTATGTATAGTTTTTTGTGTGCTCTAGGGTAACGGTGTCTAAATAGAATTTGTATTCGTGGTCCGTTTTTTGGAACACCATTATTTTTGTCTTACAGAGATTTACGGTCAGGCCCCAGGTCTGTCAGAGCCCAGGTCTGTCAGGGCCCAGGTCTGTCAGGGCCCAGGTCTGTCAGGGCCCAGGTCTGGCAGGGCCCAGGTCTGGCAGGGCCCAGGTCTGACAGGGCCCAGGTCTGTCAGGGCCCAGGTCTGTCAGGGTCCAGGTCTGGCAGGGCCCAGGTCTGGCAGGGCCCAGGTCTGGCAGGGCCCAGGTCTGTCAGGGTCCAGGTCTGTCAGAGCCCAGGTCTGTCAGGGCCCAGGTCTGGCAGGGCCCAGGTCTGGCAGGGCCCAGGTCTGATAGAATCTGTGCAGAAGATCTAGGTGCTGCTGTAGGCCCTCCTTGTATGGGGACAGAAGCACCAGATCATCAGCAAACAGTAGACATTTGACTTCAGATTCTAGTAGGGTGAGGCCGGGTGCTGCAGACTGTTCTAGTGCCATCGCCAGTTCGTTGATATATATATGTTGAAGAGGGTGTGGCTTAAGCTGCATCCCTGTCTCACCCCACGGCACCGTGGAAAGAAATGTGTGTGTTTTTTGCCAATTTTAACCACACACTTGTTGTTTGTTTACATGGATTTTATAATGTTGTATGTTTTTCCCCAACTCTTTCCATCAATTTGTATAGCAGACCCTCATGCCACATTGAGTCAAAAGCTTTTCAAAGAATGAGAAGACTTTGCCTTTCTTTTGGTTTGTTTGTTTGTCAATTAGGGTGTGCAGGATAAATACGTGGTCTGTCGTACGGTAATTTGGTAAAAACCTATTTGACATTTGCTCAGTACATTGTTTTCACTGAGGAAATGAACTAGTCTGCTGTTAATGATAATGCAGAAGATTTTCCCAAAGGTTGTTGTTGACATATAGTTAATGGGGCCAAATTTTTCTCCACTTTGTGGATTGGGGTGATCAGTCCTTGGTTCCAAATATTGGGGAAGATGCCAGAGCTAAGGATGATGTTAAAGAGTTTTAGTATAGCCAATTGGAATTTGTGGTCTGTATATTTTATCATTTCATTAATGATACCATCAACACCACAGGCCTTTTTTGGGTTGGAGGGTTTTTATTTTGTCCTGTAGTTCATTCAATGTAATTGGAGAATCCAGTGGGTTCTGGTAGTCTTTAGTAGTTGATTCTAAGATTTGTATTTGATCATGTAGATCAGGGGTCCCCAAACATTTTCCTGTGAGGGCCACATAACTTTTCCCTTCTCTGATGGGGGGCCGGTGTCAGTTTGTAACAGAAAAAGTGTGACGATCGTAGGGGAGCTTAAAAAATTTATTGTTTTCCAGAAAGCCACACATAACCAAATAACCCTTTCCAGGTTCTTTACAGAAAAAAAGTCAGGAAACAAATAATAACACTATTAATGAAATAAATAATAACTAAATAACCCTCTCTGAGTTCTTCACAGAAAAAAAACAGGAAATAAATAATAACTAAATAACTCTCTCTGGGTTCTTCATAGAAAAAAAAGCCATGGAACATTAACTTTCTGTCGTGCCATGCACAATCTTAACAGATAAAGTTCAGCTCAGTTGTCAGAGCAGAATCTCTCTGACACATATGAGCAGTCTCTTAAAGTTCTTGTGTTCCTTCCTTATAATCCTTTTGTAGGTTCCAGTAGGCTTGTAGACACCGCTGTTTTGCAGCTCTCTCTCATCAACTTCCCTGTGAAAACCACAAAAGAAGCAGGTTGAGAAACTGAACTAAGTGATACAGCACCTACACAGCACAATACATTTCACTACCAGTATGGTTGTAAAGATGGATTTTATCCCAGTAGATTTTATTATGATTATATTTGTTTATGCTCAGAATGACTCATTCAAGTCAGAAAAGTGAGCTTACCTATGTATGTTCATCAGTGTGAACTGTGGGCCTGCATCTGGCTGGTGAGAAGTTGAATATCAGGTTCCATTCTAGTTACAGCCAGTCTCAAGCACTGATGCAAATGTTCATCTGTCAATCTTGATCTCATCTGGGTTTTCAGCAGTTTCATGCGAGAAAAGGTTTTCTCGCAGATATACGTGCTGCCAAAAACTGTGGACATTTTCATTGCGTGTTTTTGATGTTTGGATATGTGTCGTTTGGGAGGGCGGCATAGAAGTCAATGAGACTGTTGGGCTTGAATGAGTCTTTCAGAACATCACAGTTCTGTAACTCAGCCAACTCAAACTGATATGAAGGCTGGGCTTCATCAATGTCGGCAACAAAGGGGTTCTGAAAAAGACGGATTTCTTTTGCATGAACATGTAGTTCACTGAATCGCACACCGAACTCCGCCTTCAGCATTTCCAGTGCTTCCACGCACTTTTCAGCTGGGAACGGGACCGCTGGGTTCTCTGTCGACAGGTTTTGGGTAGCAGGAAGATGGACGAAGTTGCGCTTTTTCACTTGTTCCAAAAGCAGCGCTAATTTCACCTCAAATGCTTTTATGTGTGAATACATGTCGCAAATGAGTTTCCCCTCGCCTTGTAGCTGCAAGTTAAGGCTGTTAAGTATTTCTGTCACGTCTGTTAAAAATGCGAGGTGCCATTTCCATTCTGGGTCGATCAGCTCTGGGACCGTTTTGTCTTTTAAATGAAGAAATGCGTTAATTTCGGGTAGCAGCTCGTAAAAACGCCTCAACTCTGCCCCGGCTCAGCCATCGGACCTCTGTGTAGTACAGCACATCTCCATGCGTAGACTCCAGTTCAGACAGGAATTCTTGGAACTGCCTGTGTTTAAGTCCCTTTGCTCTGATGAAGTTTATGCACGACACCACAACCTTCATTACAGAATCCCACGTCAACACTTTGCAGCACAGTGCTTGCTGGTGAATTAGGCAGTGGACTCGTAGCGGGGCGGTGAGACCCCTTTTTCCAACTCCGGTTCATGCGTCCTATTAGACCGCGAGTTTCGCCCACCATGCTAGGAGCCCCGTCAGTCGTGATGCTAGCTAGCTTTGACCAGTCCAGGTCCAACTTCTCCATGGTTTGGCACACTTTGTCAAAAATATCCTCTCCCGTTGTAGTCCCTTTGAGACTTTGGAGGGCTGCCAGCTCCTCGCATATCTCAAAGTTTGCGCTAACTCCACGAATAAAAATGAGCAGTTGCGCTGTGTCTTGCACGTCCGTGCTCTCATCCAGTGCTAATGAAAAAAGTCAAATTCTTTCGTCTTCTGCTGCAGCTGGGCATATACATTACTCCCGATTTCTTCAACGCATCTGGTGATTGTACTCGCCGACAGACTTACGGCATTAAATGCATCTTTCTTCTCGGGACACACCTCCTCCGCGACAGCATCCATACATTTCTTAACAAACTCTCCGTCAGTGAAAGGCTTACCGCTTCTTGCTATCAGTTTAGCAACCCGAAAGCTGGCCCGAACGGATGCCTGGTTCAGCTGAGCTTGGCGTACAAATGTATTCTGCTGAGATAGTAGTCCACTTTTTAGCTTTGAGAGTTTGTCTGCTCGTATTTGGCCTTGCAAGCTATCGTACTTGTCTTTGTGACGGGATTCATAGTGTCGGCGAAGATTGTATTCTTTGAATACCGCCACCGTCTCTTGACAGATGAGACAAACAGCCTTTTCTTTGCATTGAACAAAACAATTATCGTTTGTCCACTGCAGGTTAAATACCCTGCATTCTGAATAAATTTCTCTTACCTAACCTTTTCGCCATTATTTCGTTCTCTCTTTGACAGGGCCGGGCCTAGGTTTTTTTTTCTGGAGGCCAAATAGGAAAAAAATTTGATAGCGTCTCTGGTATTGTTCAGAGGGCCGGGCCAAATGTGCTGACGGGCCGTATCCGGCCCGCGGGCCGTAGTTTGGTGACCACTGATGTAGATGTTTGTGCTGTTTGTTCTCTGTTATAGGGCCAAACAGATTGGAGAAGTGGTTTGTCCAGACATCTCCGTTTTGGAAAGATAACTCTTCGTGTTGTTGTTTGTTTAGAGTTTTCCAATTTTCCCAGAAGTGGTTTCTTCTTCAATTACATTGAGCTGATTTCTGACATGCTGTTCCTTCTTTTTCCGTAGTGTATTTCTGTATTGTTTTAGTGATTCACCATAGTGAAGGCGTAGACTCAGGTTTTCTGGGTCTCTATGTTTTTGGTTGTATAGGTTTCTCAATTTCTTTCTAAGGTTTTTGTGTTCTTCATCAAACTGTTTGTCATTGTTGTTAATTTTCATAGGTTGTCTGCTTGAATTTTTTTTGATTTGATAGAGAAGCTGAGAGGTCAAAAATACTGTTTAGGTTTTCTACTGCAAGTTTACACCTTCACTATTACGGTGAAACATTTTGTTCAGGAAATTGTCTAGAAGGGTTTGAATTTGTTGTTGCCTAATTGTTTTTTGGTAGATTTCCACACTACTTTCCTTCCATCTATAGTATTTCTTAATATTATTCAGTTCCTTTGGCTTTGATGCCTCATGGTTGAGTATTGCTCTGTTCAAGTACACTGTGATGTTGCTGTGATCTGATAGGGGTGTCAGTGGGTTGACTGTGATCTGATAGGGGTGTCAGTGGGCTGAATGTGATCTGATAGGGGTGTCAGTGGGCTGAATGTGATCTGATAGGGGTGTCAGTGGGTTGACTGTGAACGCTCAGAGAGACTCTGGGTTGAGGGCAGTAATATAGAAATGTACAGTGCTACTGCCAAGAGATGAGCTGTAGGTGAACCTACCGTAGGAGTCCCCTCGAAGCCTACCATTGACTATGTACATACCCAGGATGCAACAGAGCTATAGGTGTACCTACCATAGGAGTCCCCTCGAAGCCTACCATTGACTATGTACATACCCAGGATGCAACAGAGCTATAGGTGTACCTACCATAGGAGTCCCCTCGAAGCCTACCATTGACTATGTACATACCCAGGATGTAACAGAGCTATAGGTGTACCTACCATAGGAGTCCCCTCGAAGCCTACCATTGACTATGTACATACCCAGGATGTAACAGAGCTATAGGTGAACCTACCGTAGGAGTCCCTACCGTAGGAGTCCCCTCAAAGCCTATTGACTATGTACATACCCAGGATGTAACAGAGCTATAGGTGAACCTACCGTAGGAGTCCCTACCGTAGGAGTCCCCTCGAAGCCTACCATTGACTATGTACATACCCAGCATGCAACAGAGCTGCAGGAGACCCGTTTTTGTTGGTTATGTTGTCATAGTTGTGTCTAGGGGGGCATATGGGGGAGGGAATGCTGTCACCTCCAGGTTGGTGTTTGTCCCCCTGTGTGCTGAGGGTGTCAGGTTCTTGTCCGGTTATGGCATTTAGGTCGCCACAGACTAGTACATGTCCCTGGGCCTGGAAATGATTGATTTCCCCCCTCCAGGATGGAGAAGCTGTCTTCATTAAAATATGGGGATTATATTGAGGGGATATAGGTAGCAGACAGGGGGACATTTTTCTCTGTTGAGATTATTTCCTTAATAATTTCTAACCAGGTGTAAAATGTTCCTGTTTTAACTAATTTAATAGAGTGAGTTAGGTCTGCTCTACACCAAATTAGCATACCCCCTGAGTCCCTTCCCTGTTTCACACCTGGTAGTTTAGTGGATGGGACTATCAGCTCTCTGTAACCTAGAGGGCAACCAGTGGGTCCATCTCCTCTATACCACCCACCTGGTAGTGTGGTGGATGGGACTACCAGCTCTCTGTAACCTAGAGGGCAACCAGTGGGTCCATCTCCTTTATACCATGTTTCTTGTAGGATGACAATGTCTGTATTTTCAATTTCTTTGATGAAGTCTGGGTTCCTGCTCTTTAAACCAAAGGTAGAAGACCTCAGACCTTGTATATTCCAGGATGAGATAGTAAAAGCTGTGTGTTCCATAAAGTGTCTAGTGTTGTTTTAGTGTTGTTTTAGTGTGTTTTAGTGTTGTTTTAGTGTGTTTTAGTGTGTTTTAGTATTGTTTTAGTGTGTTTTAGTGTTGTTTTAGTGTGTTTTAGTATTGTTTTAGTGTGTTTTAGTGTGTTTTAGTGTGTTTTAGTGTGTTTTAGTGTTGTTTTAGTGTTGTTTTAGTGTGTTTTAGTATTGTTTTAGTGTGTTTTAGTGTGTTTTAGTGTGTTTTAGTGTTGTTTTAGTGTTGTTTTAGTGTGTTTTAGTGTTGTTTTAGTATTATTTTAGTGTGTTTTAGTGTGTTTTAGTGTTGTTTTAGTGTGTTTTAGTGTTGTTTTAGTGTGTTTTAGTATTGTTTTAGTGTGTTTTAGTGTGTTTTAGTGTGTTTTAGTGTGTTTTAGTGTTATTTTAGTGTGTTTTAGTGTGTTTTAGTGTTGTTTTAGTATTATTTTAGTGTGTTTTAGTGTGTTTTAGTGTTGTTTTAGTGTGTTTTAGTGTTGTTTTAGTGTGTTTTAGTATTATTTTAGTGTGTTTTAGTGTGTTTTAGTGTTGTTTTAGTGTTGTTTTAGTGTGTTTTAGTGTTGTTTTAGTATTATTTTAGTGTGTTTTAGTGTGTTTTAGTGTGTTTTAGTGTGTTTTAGTGTGTTTTAGTATTGTTTTAGTGTGTTTTAGTGTGTTTTAGTGTGTTTTAGTGTTGTTTTAGTGTTGTTTTAGTGTGTTTTAGTATTGTTTTAGTGTGTTTTAGTGTGTTTTAGTGTTGTTTTAGTGTGTTTTAGTGTGTTTTAGTATTGTTTTAGTGTGTTTTAGTGTGTTTTAGTGTGTTTTAGTGTGTTTTAGTATTGTTTTAGTGTGTTTTAGTGTGTTTTAGTGTGTTTTAGTGTTGTTTTAGTGTTGTTTTAGTGTGTTTTAGTATTGTTTTAGTGTGTTTTAGTGTGTTTTAGTATTGTTTTAGTGTTGTTTTAGTGTGTTTTAGTGTTGTTTTAGTATTATTTTAGTGTGTTTTAGTGTTGTTTTAGTGTTGTTTTAGTATTATTTTAGTGTGTTTTAGTGTTGTTTTAGTGTGTTTTAGTGTGTTTTAGTGTTGTTTTAGTGTGTTTTAGTGTTGTTTTAGTATTATTTTAGTGTTGTTTTAGTGTGTTTTAGTGTTGTTTTAGTATTATTTTAGTGTTGTTTTAGTGTGTTTTAGTGTGTTTTAGTGTTGTTTTAGTGTGTTTTAGTGTGTTTTAGTGTTGTTTTAGTGTGTTTTAGTGTTGTTTTAGTATTATTTTAGTGTTGTTTTAGTGTGTTTTAGTGTTGTTTTAGTGTGTTTTAGTGTTGTTTTAGTATTATTTTAGTGTGTTTTAGTGTGTTTTAGTGTTGTTTTAGTGTGTTTTAGTGTTGTTTTAGTGTGTTTTAGTATTGTTTTAGTGTGTTTTAGTGTGTTTTAGTGTGTTTTAGTGTGTTTTAGTGTTGTTTTAGTGTTGTTTTAGTGTGTTTTAGTATTGTTTTAGTGTGTTTTAGTGTGTTTTAGTGTTGTTTTAGTGTGTTTTAGTGTGTTTTAGTATTGTTTTAGTGTGTTTTAGTATTGTTTTAGTATTGTTTTAGTGTGTTTTAGTGTTGTTTTAGTGTTGTTTTAGTGTGTTTTAGTGTGTTTTAGTATTGTTTTAGTGTGTTTTAGTGTTGTTTTAGTGTGTTTTAGTGTGTTTTAGTGTGTTTTAGTGTTGTTTTAGTGTGTTTTAGTATTGTTTTAGTGTGTTTTCGTGTGTTATAGTGTGTTTTAGTGTTGTTTTAGTGTGTTTTAGTGTGTTTTAGTGTTGTTTTAGTGTGTTTTAGTGTTGTTTTAGTGTGGTTTAGTGTTGTTTTAGTGTGGTTTAGTGTTGTTTTAGTGTGTTTTAGTGTTGTTTTAGTGTGTTTTAGTGTGTTTTAGTGTTGTTTTAGTGTGTTTTAGTGTTGTTTTAGTGTGTTTTAGTGTGTTTTAGTGTTGTTGTAGTGTGTTTTAGTGTGTTTTAGTGTTGTTTTAGTGTGTTTTAGTGTGTTTTAGACCCGGACCATCACAGTAGGTGTGAGCAGAGCATGTTGAGCATCTGATACATTCCTCTTAGGTTGTAGGATGGGGCTTGGGGGGGTGTAATAGTGGGGCTTGGGCCTGTTGCAGGATGGGGCTTGGAGGGGTGTAATATTGGGGGTTGGGCCTGTTGCAGGATGGGGCTTGGGGGTAATAGTGGGGTTGGGCCTGTTGCAGGATGGGGCTTGGGGGTGTAATAATGGGGTTGGGCCTGTTGCAGGATGGGGCTTGGGGGAAGTAATAGTGGGGGTTGGGCCTGTTGCAGGATGGGCCTTGGGGGTGTATTAGTGGGGGTTGGGCCGGTTGCAGGATGGGGCTGGGGGGGGTGTAATAGTGGAGGTTGGGGGTGTAATAGTGGAGGTTGGGCCTGTTGCAGGATGGGGCTTGGGGGGTGTAATAGTGGGGGTTGGGGGGTGTAATAGTGGGGGTTGGGCCTGTTGCAGGATGGGGCTTGGGTGGGTGTAATAGTGGAAGTTGGGCCTGTTGCAGGATGGGGCTTGGGGGGGGGGCGTAATAGTGGGGGTTGGGCCTATTGCTATTCTCACAGCCTGGGCATATGTCCTGCTGTCATGTTGAGGTCCTTGCCGCAGGGGCGGGGGCATGGGGTGGGTATAGGTATGATATGGGGGGCCTATAGGGTGTGGCCAGGGTTTGCTCGGGGTGGTCTTAGCTGGTTGGGGTGGTGATGCTGTGGTCTGGGCATAGGTCCTCTTGGCGTGGGTTCTATCGGTGCAGGTCCTTCCGGAGGGTGTCTCGCTGGTCTGGGAGGGTGTCTCGCTGGTCTGGGAGGGTGTCTCGCTTGTCTGGGAGGGTGTCTCGCTTGTCTGGGAAGGTGTCTCCTTGGTCTGGGAGGGTGTCTCGTTGGTCTGGGAGGGTGTCTCGCTGGTCTGGGAGGGTGTCTCGCTGGTCTGGGAGGGTGTTTCGCTGGTCTGGGAGGGTGTCTCGCTGGTCTGGGAGGGTGTCTCGTTGGTTTGGGAGGGTGTCTCGTTGGTTTGGGAGGGTGTCTCGCTGGTCTGGGAGGGTGTCTCGTTGGTTTGGGAGGGTGTCTCGCTGGTCTGGGAGGGTGTCTCGCTGGTCTGGGAGGGTGTCTCGCTGGTCTGGGAGGGTGTCTCGTTGGTTTGGGAGGGTGTCTCGTTGGTTTGGGAGGGTGTCTCGCTGGTCTGGGAGGGTGTCTCGTTGGTTTGGGAGGGTGTCTCGTTGGTCTGGGAGGGTGTCTCGCTGGTCTGGGAGGGTGTCTCGCTGGTCTGGGAGGGTGTCCGTTGCTCTGTTGCCACAAAAATGCCACAACCAAAATCTGTCTGTCTGCATGGAGAGTCTCCCCAATGAATGGGGAAGAGGTGCATTTATCCTGGGACACACCCGAGCCCAGATGTGTCCCATTTCACTGACGACCCTCCCGGCTCCGCCCACCGACATCCTATTAAGGAAAACAAGAGCAAAGAGAAAGAATTCGGCAGACAGAGTAGGAGGGTCGTCACACCTCAAGGAAGTGATTGTTGCATATTGTTGATCAATATAGTTTAGCCACTTTGTGTTTGGGAAAAAGTTTATCCTCGTGAAATGTATTTACCATTTGAGTCAATGAGGAGCACAATCTCTGGCTTTTGTGTGACCTCACTGGATGTGGGGTGGTTGTCAGCAGGGCTATCGGGGGAGCTGATAGGGGGGCTGTTAGGAGGGGGTGGGGTCTGTTGGGTTGGTGGGTCCTGTGTTGTCTGTCTCATTGTGGTGTTGAGGTTGTGGTCCGGGCGTGTGGTGGGCTGTTCTGCTGGCTTCTCTTCTCTCTGTCAGCTTTGTCACCTCGTCCTTCAGTACCATCATTCATTTGATTGGATGATGGAGCCGGAGAGGATGACTGCTGTAAAAAATAGTCAAAAATGGTTGAGTGGACAGATTATTTAGTCTAATGTATGAGCATTCGTTCTTGGCGCCTGAGGGGAGGGCTGCCGTCTTATTGGCTCTTAACCAAGCACACTATTTCGTTAGTTTTTTCATGTTGTTTGTACATTGTTTTGTACATAGTATTGCTGCTACCGTCTCTTATGACCGAAAAGTGCTTCTGGACATCAGAACAGCGATTACTCACCTCCAATTGGACGAATAATTTTCTTTAATTAGTCGGACAGGAAGGATACACTCCAGACGCCCTCATCCCCGTCATTCGCAGCAGAAAGAAACTGAGATTTTGCAGAAAGAGATCAGGGTGCCTTGTAAGGATCAGACAACGAATGGCTAATCTGCCTTTGCCTTCCGTCTTGCTAGCTAACATTCAATCGCTGGAAAATAAATTGGACAAACTGAAAGCACATATATCCGACCAACGGGACATAAAAAACTGTAATGTCTTATGTTTCACCGAGTGGTGGCTGAATGACAACATTAATAACATACAGCTGGCTGGTTATACACTCTATCGGCAGGACAGAACAGCAGTCTCTGGTAAAGACACCGGGCGGGGGCCTGTGCATATTTGGGAACAACAACTGGTGCACGATATCTAAGGAAGTCTCGAGGTTTTGCTCACCTGAGGTAGAGTATCTCATGATAAGCTCTAGACCACACTATCTACCTAGAGAGTTTTCATCTATATTTTTCGTACCACCACAGACCGATGCTGGCATTAAGACCACACTCAATGAAATGAATTCCACCATAAGCAAACAGGAAAACGCTCACCCAGAGGCAGCGCTCCTAGTGGCCGTGGACTTTAATGGAGGGAAACTTAAATCAGTTTTATCTCATTTCTACCGGCATGTTAAATTTGCAACCAGAGGAGAAAAAAAATCTAGACCACCTTTACTCCACACACAGAGACGTGTACCAAGCTCTCCCTCACCCTTCATTTGGCAAATCTGACCCCCACCCTCCATATCCTCCTGATTCCTGCTTACAAGCAGAAATTAATGCAGGAAGCACCAGTGACACGGTCTATAAAAAAGTGGTCAGATGAAGCAGATGCTAAACTACAGGACTGTTTTGCTATCACAGACTGGAATATGTCCCGGGATTCCTCCGCATTAAGGAGTACACCACATCCGTCACTGGCTTCATCAATAAGTGCATCAATGATGTCGTCCCAACAGTGACTGTACGTACATACCCCAACCAGAAGCCATGGATTACAGGAAACATTCAAAGGGTAGAGCTTCCGCTTTCAATCCCGCTATGCACTCCGACGAACCATAAAACAGGCAAAGCGTCAATACAAGACTAAGATCGAATCGTACGACACTGGCTCCGATGCTCGTCGGATGTGGCAGGGCTTGCAAACTTTTACAGACTACAAAGGGAAGCACAGCCAAGAGCTGCCCAGTTATACAAGCCTACCAGATGAGCTAAACAACTTCTATGCTCGCTTCGAGGCAAATAACACTGAAACATGCATGAGAGTATCAGCTGTTCCGGACGACTGTGTGATCATGCCATCCGCAGCTGATGTGAGTAAGACCTTTAAACAGGCCAACATTCACAAGGCCGCAGGGCCAGATGGATTACCAGGACGTGTACTCAAAGAATGCACTGACCAACTAGCAAGTGTCTTCACTGACATTTTCAACATCTCCCTGTCTGTAATACCAACATGTTTCAAGCAGACCACCATAGTGCCTGCCTAAATGACTACTTATCACTCACGTCTGTAGCCATGAAGTACTTTGAAAGGCTGGTAATGGCTCACAACACCATTATCCCAGAAACACTAGACCCACTCCAATTTGCATACCGCCCCAACAGATCCACAGATTATGCAATCTCTATTGCACTCCACACTGCCCTTTCCCACCTGGACAAAACGAACACCTATGTGAGAATGCTATTCATTGACTACAGCTCAGCGTTCAACACCATAGTGCCCTCAAAGCTCATCACTAAGCTAAGGGTCCTGGGACTAAACACCTCCCTCTGCAACTGGATCCTGGACTTCCTGACGGGCAGCCCCCCAGGTAACAACACATCCGCCATGCTGATCCTCAACACGGGGGCCCCTCAGGGGTTCGTGCTCAATTCCCTCCTGTACTCCCTGTTCAATCATGACTGCACCATCATTACGTTTGCCGATGACACAACACTGGTAGGCCTGATCACCGACAACGATGAGACAGCCTATAGGGAGGAGGTCAGAGACCTGGTGGTAGGCCTGATCACCAACAACGATGAGACAGCCTATAGGGAGGAGGTCAGAGACCTGGTGGTAGGCCTGATCACCAACAACGATGAGACAGCCTATAGGGAGGAGGTCAGAGACCTGACCGTGTGGTGCAAAGAGAACAACCTCTCCCTCAACGTGATCAAGACAAAGCAGATGATTGTGGATTACAGGAAAAGGAGGACCGAGCACGCCCCCATTCAAATCTCATCGACGGGGCTGTAGTTGAGCAGGTTAAGCATTTCACTGTAAGATTGTTGTATTTGGCTTAGTCCTTAGAGCAGCCAGCTCTCAGACAGCAGTCCATCTCTACCTTCAACCCTTCTGGTCTTGTTGGTGCGGTGTTGTTGTGCTGGTCTGTTTTGTGAGTTTGTTCTGTCTGGATTGTGTGGACCAGCTCTCTGAGCTCCACCATGTCTCTCTTCAGCTCTCTGAGCTCCACCATGTCTCTCTCCAGCTCTCTGAGCTCCACCATGTCTCTCTCCAGCTCTCTGAGCTCCACCATGTCTCTCTTCAGCTCTCTGAGCTCCACCATGTCTCTCTCCAGCTCTCTGAGCTCCACCATGTCTCTCTTCAGCTCTCTGAGCTCCACCATGTCTCTCTCCAGCTCTCTGAGCTCCACCATGTCTCTCTCCAGCTCTCTGAGCTCCACCATGTCTCTCTCTGAGCTCCACCATGTCTCTCTCCAGCTCTCTGAGCTCCACCATGTCTCTCTCTGAGCTCCACCATGT
Source organism: Oncorhynchus gorbuscha (assembly GCF_021184085.1). NCBI lineage: Eukaryota > Metazoa > Chordata > Actinopteri > Salmoniformes > Salmonidae > Oncorhynchus > Oncorhynchus gorbuscha. Next base: position 44,341 of record NW_025746204.1, on the reverse strand, counting down.
CTCTCTCTGAGCTACACCATGTCTCTCTCTGAGCTCCACCATGTCTCTCTCTGAGCTCCACCATGTCTCTCTCTGAGCTCCACCATGTCTCTCTCTGAGCTACACCATGTCTCTCTCTGAGCTACACCATGTCTCTCTCCAGCTCTCTGAGCTCCACCATGTCTCTCTCTGAGCTCCACCATGTCTCTCTCTGAGCTACACCATGTCTCTCTCTGAGCTCCACCATGTCTCTCTCTGAGCTCCACCATGTCTCTCTCCAGCTCTCTGAGCTCCACCATGTCTCTCTCTGAGCTCCACCATGTCTCTCTCTGAGCTCCACCATGTCTCTCTCTGAGCTCCACCATGTCTCTCTCTGAGCTCCACCATGTCTCTCTCTGAGCTCCACCATGTCTCTCTCTGAGCTCCACCATGTCTCTCTCTGAGCTCCACCATGTCTCTCTCTGAGCTCCACCATGTCTCTCTCTGAGCTCCACCATGTCTCTCTCTGAGCTCCACCATGTCTCTCTCTGAGCTCCACCATGTCTCTCTCTGAGCTCCACCATGTCTCTCTCTGAGCTCCACCATGTCTCTCTCTGAGCTCCACCATGTCTCTCTCTGAGCTCCACCATGTCTCTCTCTGAGCTCCACCATGTCTCTCTCTGAGCTCCACCATGTCTCTCTCTGAGCTCCACCATGTCTCTCTCTGAGCTCCACCATGTCTCTCTCTGAGCTCCACCATGTCTCTCTCCAGCTCTCTGAGCTCCACCATGTCTCTCTCTGAGCTCCACCATGTCTCTCTCTGAGCTCCACCATGTCTCTCTCTGAGCTCCACCATGTCTCTCTCTGAGCTCCACCATGTCTCTCTCTGAGCTCCACCATGTCTCTCTCTGAGCTCCACCATGTCTCTCTCTGAGCTCCACCATGTCTCTCTCTGAGCTCCACCATGTCTCTCTCCAGCTCTCTGAGCTCCACCATGTCTCTCTCTGAGCTCCACCATGTCTCTCTCTGAGCTACACCATGTCTCTCTCTGAGCTCCACCATGTCTCTCTCTGAGCTCCACCATGTCTCTCTCTGAGCTCCACCATGTCTCTCTCTGAGCTACACCATGTCTCTCTCCAGCTCTCTGAGCTCCACCATGTCTCTCTCTGAGCTCCACCATGTCTCTCTCCAGCTCTCTGAGCTCCACCATGTCTCTCTCCAGCTCTATGAGCTCCATCATGTCTCTCTCTGAGCTCCACCATGTCTCTCTCTGAGCTCCACCATGTCTCTCTCCAGCTCTCTGAGCTCCACCATGTCTCTCTCCAGCTCTCTGAGCTCCACCATGTCTCTCTCTGAGCTCCACCATGTCTCTCTCTGAGCTCCACCATGTCTCTCTCCAGCTCTCTGAGCTCCACCATGTCTCTCTCTCAGCTCCACCATGTCTCTCTCCAGCTCTCTGAGCTCCACCATGTCTCTCTCCAGCTCTCTGAGCTCCATCATGTCTCTCTCTGAGCTCCACTATGTCTCTCTCCAGCTCTCTGAGCTCCACCATGTCTCTCTCTGAACTCCACCATGTCTCTCTCCAGCTCTCTGAGCTCCACCATGTCTCTCTCCAGCTCTCTGAGCTCCACCATGTCTCTCTCCAGCTCTGTGAGCTCCATCATGTCGCTCTCTGAGCTCCACCATGTCTCTCTCCAGCTCTCTGAGCTCCACCATGTCTCTCTCTGAGCTCCACCATGTCTCTCTCCAGCTCTCTGAGCTCCACCATGTCTCTCTCTGAGCTCCACCATGTCTCTCTCTGAGCTACACCATGTCTCTCTCTGAGCTCCACCATGTCTCTCTCTGAGCTACACCATGTCTCTCTCTGAGCTCCACCATGTCTCTCTCTGAGCTACACCATGTCTCTCTCTGAGCTACACCATGTCTCTCTCCAGCTCTCTGAGCTCCACCATCTCTCTCTGAGCTCCACCATGTCTCTCTCTGAGCTACACCATGTCTCTCTCTGAGCTCCACCATGTCTCTCTCTGAGCTCCACCATGTCTCTCTCCAGCTCTCTGAGCTCCACCATGTCTCTCTCTGAGCTCCACCATGTCTCTCTCTGAGCTCCACCATGTCTCTCTCTGAGCTCCACCATGTCTCTCTCTGAGCTACACCATGTCTCTCTCTGAGCTCCACCATGTCTCTCTCTGAGCTCCACCATGTCTCTCTCTGAGCTCCACCATGTCTCTCTCTGAGCTCCACCATGTCTCTCTCTGAGCTCCACCATGTCTCTCTCTGAGCTCCACCATGTCTCTCCAGCTCTCTGAGCTCCACCATGTCTCTCTCTGAGCTCCACCATGTCTCTCTCTGAGCTCCACCATGTCTCTCTCTGAGCTCCACCATGTCTCTCTCTGAGCTCCACCATGTCTCTCTCTGAGCTCCACCATGTCTCTCTCTGAGCTCCACCATGTTTCTCTCTGAGCTCCACCATGTCTCTCTCTGAGCTCCACCATGTCTCTCTCTGAGCTCCATCATGTCGCTCTCTGAGCTCCACCATGTCTCTCTCCAGCTCTCTGAGCTCCACCATGTCTCTCTCTGAGCTCCACCATGTCTCTCTCCAGCTCTCTGAGCTCCACCATGTCTCTCTCTGAGCTCCACCATGTCTCTCTCTGAGCTACACCATGTCTCTCTCTGAGCTCCACCATGTCTCTCTCTGAGCTACACCATGTCTCTCTCTGAGCTCCACCATGTCTCTCTCTGAGCTACACCATGTCTCTCTCTGAGCTACACCATGTCTCTCTCCAGCTCTCTGAGCTCCACCATGTCTCTCTCTGAGCTCCACCATGTCTCTCTCTGAGCTACACCATGTCTCTCTCTGAGCTCCACCATGTCTCTCTCTGAGCTCCACCATGTCTCTCTCCAGCTCTCTGAGCTCCACCATGTCTCTCTCTGAGCTCCACCATGTCTCTCTCTGAGCTCCACCATGTCTCTCTCTGAGCTCCACCATGTCTCTCTCTGAGCTCCACCATGTCTCTCTCTGAGCTCCACCATGTCTCTCTCTGAGCTCCACCATGTCTCTCTCTGAGCTCCACCATGTCTCTCTCTGAGCTCCACCATGTCTCTCTCTGAGCTCCACCATGTCTCTCTCCAGCTCTCTGAGCTCCACCATGTCTCTCTCTGAGCTCCACCATGTCTCTCTCTGAGCTCCACCATGTCTCTCTCTGAGCTCCACCATGTCTCTCTCTGAGCTCCACCATGTCTCTCTCTGAGCTCCACCATGTCTCTCTCTGAGCTCCACCATGTCTCTCTCTGAGCTCCACCATGTCTCTCTCTGAGCTCCACCATGTCTCTCTCTGAGCTCCACCATGTCTCTCTCTGAGCTACACCATGTCTCTCTCTGAGCTCCACCATGTCTCTCTCCAGCTCTCTGAGCTCCACCATGTCTCTCTCTGAGCTCCACCATGTCTCTCTCCAGCTCTCTGAGCTCCACCATGTCTCTCTCTGAGCTCCACCATGTCTCTCTCTGAGCTACACCATGTCTCTCTCTGAGCTCCACCATGTCTCTCTCTGAGCTCCACCATGTCTCTCTCTGAGCTCCACCATGTCTCTCTCTGAGCTACACCATGTCTCTCTCTGAGCTCCACCATGTCTCTCTCTGAGCTACACCATGTCTCTCTGCAGCTCTCTGAGCTCCACCATGTCTCTCTCTGAGCTCCACCATGTCTCTCTCTGAGCTCCACCATGTCTCTCTCTGAGCTCCACCATGTCTCTCTCCAGCTCTCTGAGCTCCACCATGTCTCTCTCTAGCTCTCTGAGCTCCACCATGTCTCTCTCCAGCTCTCTGAGCTCCACCATGTCTCTCTCCAGCTCTCTGAGCTCCACCATGTCTCTCTCTGAGCTCCACCATGTCTCTCTCTGAGCTCCACCATGTCTCTCTCTGAGCTCCACCATGTCTCTCTCCAGCTCTCTGAGCTCCACCATGTCTCTCTCCAGCTCTCTGAGCTCCATCATGTCTCTCTCTGAGCTCCACCATGTCTCTCTCTGAGCTCCACCATGTCTCTCTCCAGCTCTCTGAGCTCCACCATGTCTCTCTCCAGCTCTCTGAGCTCCACCATGTCTCTCTCTGAGCTCCACCATGTCTCTCTCTGAGCTCCACCATGTCTCTCTCTGAGCTCCACCATGTCTCTCTCTGAGCTCCACCATGTCTCTCTCCAGCTCTCTGAGCTCCACCATGTCTCTCTCTAGCTCTCTGAGCTCCACCATGTCTCTCTCCAGCTCTCTGAGCTCCACCATGTCTCTCTCCAGCTCTCTGAGCTCCACCATGTCTCTCTCTGAGCTCCACCATGTCTCTCTCTGAGCTCCACCATGTCTCTCTCTGAGCTCCACCATGTCTCTCTCCAGCTATCTGAGCTCCACCATGTCTCTCTCCAGCTCTCTGAGCTCCATCATGTCTCTCTCTGAGCTCCACCATGTCTCTCTCTGAGCTCCACCATGTCTCTCTCTGAGCTCCACCATGTCTCTCTCCAGCTCTCTGAGCTCCACCATGTCTCTCTCCAGCTCTCTGAGCTCCACCATGTCTCTCTCCAGCTCTCTGAGCTCCACCATGTCTCTCTCCAGCTCTCTGAGCTCCATCATGTCTCTCTCTGAGCTCCACTATGTCTCTCTCCAGCTCTCTGAGCTCCACCATGTCTCTCTCTGAACTCCACCATGTCTCTCTCCAGCTCTCTGAGCTCCACCATGTCTCTCTCCAGCTCTCTGAGCTCCACCATGTCTCTCTCCAGCTCTGTGAGCTCCATCATGTCGCTCTCTGAGCTCCACCATGTCTCTCTCCAGCTTTCTGAGCTCCACCATGTCTCTCTCCAGCTCTCTGAGCTCCACCATGTCTCTCTCTGAGCTCCACCATGTCTCTCTCCAGCTCTCTGAGCTCCACCATGTCTCTCTCTGAGCTCCACCATGTCTCTCTCTGAGCTACACCATGTCTCTCTCTGAGCTCCACCATGTCTCTCTCTGAGCTACACCATGTCTCTCTCTGAGCTCCACCATGTCTCTCTCTGAGCTACACCATGTCTCTCTCTGAGCTACACCATGTCTCTCTCCAGCTCTCTGAGCTCCACCATGTCTCTCTCTGAGCTCCACCATGTCTCTCTCTGAGCTACACCATGTCTCTCTCTGAGCTCCACCATGTGTCTCTCTGAGCTCCACCATGTCTCTCTCCAGCTCTCTGAGCTCCACCATGTCTCTCTCTGAGCTCCACCATGTCTCTCTCTGAGCTCCACCATGTCTCTCTCTGAGCTCCACCATGTCTCTCTCTGAGCTACACCATGTCTCTCTCTGAGCTCCACCATGTCTCTCTCTGAGCTCCACCATGTCTCTCTCTGAGCTCCACCATGTCTCTCTCTGAGCTCCACCATGTCTCTCTCTGAGCTCCACCATGTCTCTCTCTGAGCTCCACCATGTCTCTCTCCAGCTCTCTGAGCTCCACCATGTCTCTCTCTGAGCTCCACCATGTCTCTCTCTGAGCTCCACCATGTCTCTCTCTGAGCTCCACCATGTCTCTCTCTGAGCTCCACCATGTCTCTCTCTGAGCTACACCATGTCTCTCTCTGAGCTCCACCATGTCTCTCTCTGAGCTACACCATGTCTCTCTCTGAGCTCCACCATGTCTCTCTCTGAGCTACACCATGTCTCTCTCTGAGCTACACCATGTCTCTCTCCAGCTCTCTGAGCTCCACCATGTCTCTCTCTGAGCTCCACCATGTCTCTCTCTGAGCTACACCATGTCTCTCTCTGAGCTCCACCATGTCTCTCTCTGAGCTCCACCATGTCTCTCTCCAGCTCTCTGAGCTCCACCATGTCTCTCTCTGAGCTCCACCATGTCTCTCTCTGAGCTCCACCATGTCTCTCTCTGAGCTACACCATGTCTCTCTCTGAGCTCCACCATGTCTCTCTCTGAGCTACACCATGTCTCTCTCTGAGCTCCACCATGTCTCTCTCTGAGCTACACCATGTCTCTCTCTGAGCTACACCATGTCTCTCTCCAGCTCTCTGAGCTCCACCATGTCTCTCTCTGAGCTCCACCATGTCTCTCTCTGAGCTACACCATGTCTCTCTCTGAGCTCCACCATGTCTCTCTCTGAGCTCCACCATGTCTCTCTCCAGCTCTCTGAGCTCCACCATGTCTCTCTCTGAGCTCCACCATGTCTCTCTCTGAGCTCCACCATGTCTCTCTCTGAGCTCCACCATGTCTCTCTCTGAGCTCCACCATGTCTCTCTCTGAGCTCCACCATGTCTCTCTCTGAGCTCCACCATGTCTCTCTCTGAGATCCACCATGTCTCTCTCTGAGCTCCACCATGTCTCTCTCTGAGCTCCACCATGTCTCTCTCTGAGCTCCACCATGTCTCTCTCCAGCTCTCTGAGCTCCACCATGTCTCTCTCTGAGCTCCACCATGTCTCTCTCTGAGCTCCACCATGTCTCTCTCTGAGCTCCACCATGTCTCTCTCTGAGCTCCACCATGTCTCTCTCTGAGCTCCACCATGTCTCTCTCTGAGCTCCACCATGTCTCTCTCTGAGCTCCACCATGTCTCTCTCTGAGCTCCACCATGTCTCTCTCTGAGCTACACCATGTCTCTCTCTGAGCTCCACCATGTCTCTCTCCAGCTCTCTGAGCTCCACCATGTCTCTCTCTGAGCTCCACCATGTCTCTCTCCAGCTCTCTGAGCTCCACCATGTCTCTCTCCAACTCTCTGAGCTCCACCATGTCTCTCTCTGAGCTCCACCATGTCTCTCTCTGAGCTCCACCATGTCTCTCTCCAGCTCTCTGAGCTCCACTATGTCTCTCTCTGAGCTCCACCATGTCTCTCTCTAGCTCTCTGAGCTCCATCATGTCTCTCTCCAGCTCTCTGAGCTCCACCATGTCTCTTTCTAAGCTCCATCATGTCTCTCTCTAGCTCTCTGAGCTCCACCATGTATCTCTCCTGCTCTTTGAGCTCCACCATGTCTCTTTCCAGCTCTCTGAGCTCCACCATGTCTCTCTCTGAGCTCCACCATGTCTCTCTCTGAGCTCCATCATGTCTCTCTCCAGCTCTCTGAGCTCCACCATGTCTCTCTCTGAGCTCCACCATGTCTCTCTCCAGCTCTCTGAGCTCCACTATGTCTCTCTCTGAGCTCTCTGGGCTCCACCATGTCTCTCTCCAGCTCTCTGAGCTCCACCATGTCTCTCTCTGAGCTCCACCATGTCTCTCTCCAGCTCTCTGAGCTCCAACATGTCTCTCTCCAGCTCTCTGAGCTCCACCATGTCGCTCTCTGAGCTCCACTATGTCTCTCTCCAGCTCTCTGAGCTCCACTATGTCTCTCTCCAGCTCTCTGGGCTCCACCATGTCTCTCTCCAGCTCTCTGAGCTCCACCATGTCTCTCTCTGAGCTCCACCATGTCTCTCTCCAGCTCTCTGAGCTCCAACATGTCTCTCTCCAGCTCTCTGAGCTCCACCATGTCTCTCTCTGAGCTCCACCATGTCTCTCTCCAGCTCTCTGAGCTCCACCATGTCTCTCTCTGAGCTCCACTATGTATCTCTCCAGCTCTCTGATCTCCACCATGTCTCTCTCCAACTTTCTGTGCTCCACCATGTCTCTCTCCAGCTCTCTGAGCTCCACCATGTCTCTCTCCAGCTCTCTGAGCTCCACCATGTCTCTCTCCAGCTCTCTGAGCTCCACCATGTCGCTCTCTGAGCTCCACAATGTCGCTCTCTGAGCTACACTATGTCTCTCTCCAGCTCTCTGAGCTCCATCATGTCTCTCTCCAGCTCTCTGAGCTCCACTATGTCTCTCTCTGAGCTCCACTATGTCTCTCTCCAGCTCTCTGAGCTCCACCATGTCTCTCTCTGAGCTCCACCATGTCTCTCTCCAGCTCTCTGAGCTCCACCATGTCTCTCTCTGAGCTCCACTATGTATCTCTCCAGCTCTCTGATCTCCACCATGTCTCTCTCCAACTTTCTGTGCTCCACCATGTCTCTCTCCAGCTCTCTGAGCTCCACCATGTCGCTCTCTGAGCTCTACCATGTCGCTCTCTGAGCTCCACTATGTCTCTCTCCAGCTCTCTGAGCTCCATCATGTCTCTCTCCAGCTCTCTGAGCTCCACTATGTCTCTCTCTGAGCTCCACTATGTCTCTCTCCAGCTCTCTGAGCTCCACCATGTCTCTCTCTAGCTCTCTGAGCTCCACCATGTCTCTCTCCAGCTCTCTGAGCTCCACCATGTCTCTCTCCAGCTCTCTGAGCTCCACCATGGCTCTCTCCAGCTCTCTGAGCTCCACCATGTCTCTCTCCAGCTCTCTGAGCTCCACTATGTCCCTCTCCAGCTCTCTGAGCTCCACTATGTCTCTCTCCAGCTCTCTGAGCTCCACCATGTCTCTCTCTGAGCTCCACCATGTATCTCTCCAGCTCTCTGAGCTCCACTATGTCTCTCTCCAGCTCTCTGAGCTCCATCATGTCTCTCTCCAGCTCTCTGAGCTCCACTATGTCTCTCTCTGAGCTCCACTATGTCTCTCTCCAGCTCTCTGAGCTCCACCATGTCTCTCTCCAGCTCTCTGAGCTCCACCATGTCTCTCTCCAGCTCTCTGATCTCCACCATGTCGCTCTCTGAGCTCCACTATGTCTCTCTCCAGCTCTCTGAGCTCCACTATGTCTCTCTCCAGCTCTCTGAGCTCCACCATGTCTCTCTCCAGCTCTCTGAGCTCCACCATGTCTCTCTCTGAACTCCACCATGTCTCTCTCCAGCTCTCTGAGCTCCACCATGTCTCTCTCTGAGCTCCACTATGTATCTCTCCAACTCTCTGAGCTCCACCATGTATCTCTCCAGCTCTTTGAGCTCCACCATGTCTCTCTCCAGCTCTCTGAGCTCCATCATGTCTCTCTCCAGCTCTCTGAGCTCCACCATGTCTCTCTCCAGCTCTCTGAGCTCCACCATGTCTCTCTCCAGCTCTCTGAGCTCCACCATGTCGCTCTCTGAGCTCCACCATGTCTCTCTCTGAGCTCCACTATGTCTCTCTCCAGCTCTCTGAGCTCCACCATGTCTCTCTCCAGCTCTCTGAGCTCCACCATGGCTCTCTCCAGCTCTCTGAGCTCCACCATGTCTCTCTCCAGCTCTCTGAGCTCCACTATGTCCCTCTCCAGCTCTCTGAGCTCCACTATGTCTCTCTCCAGCTCTCTGAGCTCCACCATGTATCTCTCCTGCTCTCTGAGCTCCATCATGTCTCTCTCCAGCTCTCTGAGCTCCACCATGTCTCTTTCTAAGCTCCATCATGTCTCTCTCTAGCTCTCTGAGCTCCACTATGTCTCTCTCTGAGCTCCACCATGTCTCTCTCTAGCTCTCTGAGCTCCATCATGTCTCTCTCCAGCTCTCTGAGCTCCACCATGTCTCTTTCTAAGCTCCATCATGTCTCTCTCTAGCTCTCTGAGCTCCACCATGTATCTCTCCTGCTCTCTGAGCTCCACCATGTCTCTCTCCAGCTCTCTGAGCTCCACCATGTCTCTCTCTGAGCTCCACCATGTCTCTCTCTGAGCTCCAACATGTCTCTCTCTGAGCTCCACCATGTCTCTCTCTGAGCTCCACCATGTCTCCCTCTGAGCTCCAACATGTCTCTCTCTGAGCTCCACCATGTCTCTCTCTGATCTCCACCATGTCTCTCTCCAGCTCTCTGAGCTCCACCATGTCTCTCTCTGAGCTCCACTATGTATCTCTCCAGCTCTCTGATCTCCACCATGTCTCTCTCCAACTTTCTGTGCTCCACCATGTCTCTCTCCAGCTCTCTGAGCTCCACCATGTCGCTCTCTGAGCTCTACCATGTCGCTCTCTGAGCTCCACTATGTCTCTCTCCAGCTCTCTGAGCTCCATCATGTCTCTCTCCAGCTCTCTGAGCTCCACTATGTCTCTCTCTGAGCTCCACTATGTCTCTCTCCAGCTCTCTGAGCTCCACCATGTCTCTCTCCAGCTCTCTGAGCTCCACCATGTCTCTCTCCAGCTCTCTGAGCTCCACCATGTCTCTCTCCAGCTCTCTGAGCTCCACCATGGCTCTCTCCAGCTCTCTGAGCTCCACCATGTCTCTCTCCAGCTCTCTGAGCTCCACTATGTCCCTCTCCAGCTCTCTGAGCTCCACTATGTCTCTCTCCAGCTCTCTGAGCTCCACCATGTCTCTCTCCAGCTCTCTGAGCTCCACCATGTCTCTCTCCAGCTCTCTGAGCTCCACCATGTCTCTCTCTGAGCTCCACCATGTATCTCTCCAGCTCTCTGAGCTCCACTATGTCTCTCTCCAGCTCTCTGAGCTCCATCATGTCTCTCTCCAGCTCTCTGAGCTCCACTATGTCTCTCTCTGAGCTCCACTATGTCTCTCTCCAGCTCTCTGAGCTCCACCATGTCTCTCTCCAGCTCTCTGAGCTCCACCATGTCTCTCTCCAGCTCTCTGATCTCCACCATGTCGCTCTCTGAGCTCCACTATGTCTCTCTCCAGCTCTCTGAGCTCCACTATGTCTCTCTCCAGCTCTCTGAGCTCCACCATGTCTCTCTCCAGCTCTCTGAGCTCCACCATGTCTCTCTCTGAACTCCACCATGTCTCTCTCCAGCTCTCTGAGCTCCACCATGTCTCTCTCTGAGCTCCACTATGTATCTCTCCAGCTCTCTGAGCTCCACCATGTCTCTCTCCAGCTCTCTGAGCTCCACCATGTCTCTCTCCAGCTCTCTGAGCTCCACCATGTCGCTCTCTGAGCTCCACCATGTCGCTCTCTGAGCTCCACCATGTCTCTCTCTGAGCTCCACTATGTCTCTCTCCAGCTCTCTGAGCTCCACCATGTCTCTCTCCAGCTCTCTGAGCTCCACCATGGCTCTCTCCAGCTCTCTGAGCTCCACCATGTCTCTCTCCAGCTCTCTGAGCTCCACTATGTCCCTCTCCAGCTCTCTGAGCTCCACTATGTCTCTCTCCAGCTCTCTGAGCTCCACCATGTATCTCTCCTGCTCTCTGAGCTCCATCATGTCTCTCTCCAGCTCTCTGAGCTCCACCATGTCTCTTTCTAAGCTCCATCATGTCTCTCTCTAGCTCTCTGAGCTCCACTATGTCTCTCTCTGAGCTCCACCATGTCTCTCTCTAGCTCTCTGAGCTCCATCATGTCTCTCTCCAGCTCTCTGAGCTCCACCATGTCTCTTTCTAAGCTCCATCATGTCTCTCTCTAGCTCTCTGAGCTCCACCATGTATCTCTCCTGCTCTCTGAGCTCCACCATGTCTCTCTCCAGCTCTCTGAGCTCCACCATGTCTCTCTCTGAGCTCCACCATGTCTCTCTCTGAGCTCCACCATGTCTCTCTCTGAGCTCCACCATGTCTCTCTCTGAGCTCCACCATGTCTCCCTCTGAGCTCCAACATGTCTCTCTCTGAGCTCCACCATGTCTCTCTCTGATCTCCACCATGTCTCTCTCCAGCTCTCTGAGCTCCACCATGTCGCTCTCTGAGCTCCACCATGTCGCTCTCTGAGCTCCACTATGTCTCTCTCCAGCTCTCTGAGCTCCATCATGTCTCTCTCCAGCTCTCTGAGCTCCACTATGTCTCTCTCTGAGCTCCACTATGTCTCTCTCCAGCTCTCTGAGCTCCACCATGTCTCTCTCCAGCTCTCTGAGCTCCACCATGTCGCTCTCTGAGCTCCACTATGTCTCTCTCCAGCTCTCTGGGCTCCACCATGTCTCTCTCCAGCTCTCTGAGCTCCACCATGTCTCTCTCTGAGCTCCACCATGTCTCTCTCCAGCTCTCTGAGCTCCAACATGTCTCTCTCCAGCTCTCTGAGCTCCACCATGTCTCTCTCTGAGCTCCACCATGTCTCTCTCCAGCTCTCTGAGCTCCACCATGTCTCTCTCTGAGCTCCACTATGTATCTCTCCAGCTCTCTGATCTCCACCATGTCTCTCTCCAACTTTCTGTGCTCCACCATGTCTCTCTCCAGCTCTCTGAGCTCCACCATGTCTCTCTCCAGCTCTCTGAGCTCCACCATGTCTCTCTCCAGCTCTCTGAGCTCCACCATGTCGCTCTCTGAGCTCCACAATGTCGCTCTCTGAGCTACACTATGTCTCTCTCCAGCTCTCTGAGCTCCATCATGTCTCTCTCCAGCTCTCTGAGCTCCACTATGTCTCTCTCTGAGCTCCACTATGTCTCTCTCCAGCTCTCTGAGCTCCACCATGTCTCTCTCTGAGCTCCACCATGTCTCTCTCCAGCTCTCTGAGCTCCACCATGTCTCTCTCTGAGCTCCACTATGTATCTCTCCAGCTCTCTGATCTCCACCATGTCTCTCTCCAACTTTCTGTGCTCCACCATGTCTCTCTCCAGCTCTCTGAGCTCCACCATGTCGCTCTCTGAGCTCTACCATGTCGCTCTCTGAGCTCCACTATGTCTCTCTCCAGCTCTCTGAGCTCCATCATGTCTCTCTCCAGCTCTCTGAGCTCCACTATGTCTCTCTCTGAGCTCCACTATGTCTCTCTCCAGCTCTCTGAGCTCCACCATGTCTCTCTCCAGCTCTCTGAGCTCCACCATGTCTCTCTCCAGCTCTCTGAGCTCCACCATGTCTCTCTCCAGCTCTCTGAGCTCCACCATGGCTCTCTCCAGCTCTCTGAGCTCCACCATGTCTCTCTCCAGCTCTCTGAGCTCCACTATGTCCCTCCAGCTCTCTGAGCTCCACTATGTCTCTCTCCAGCTCTCTGAGCTCCACCATGTCTCTCTCCAGCTCTCTGAGCTCCACCATGTCTCTCTCCAGCTCTCTGAGCTCCACCATGTCTCTCTCTGAGCTCCACCATGTATCTCTCCAGCTCTCTGAGCTCCACTATGTCTCTCTCCAGCTCTCTGAGCTCCATCATGTCTCTCTCCAGCTCTCTGAGCTCCACTATGTCTCTCTCTGAGCTCCACTATATCTCTCTCCAGCTCTCTGAGCTCCACCATGTCTCTCTCCAGCTCTCTGAGCTCCACCATGTCTCTCTCCAGCTCTCTGAGCTCCACCATGTTTCTCTCTGAACTCCACCATGTCTCTCTCCAGCTCTCTGAGCTCCACCATGTCTCTCTCTGAGCTCCACTATGTATCTCTCCAACTCTCTGAGCTCCACCATGTATCTCTCCAGCTCTTTGAGCTCCACCATGTCTCTCTCCAGCTCTCTGAGCTCCATCATGTCTCTCTCCAGCTCTCTGAGCTCCACCATGTCTCTCTCCAGCTCTCTGAGCTCCACCATGTCTCTCTCCAGCTCTCTGAGCTCCACCATGTCGCTCTCTGAGCTCCACCATGTCTCTCTCTGAGCTCCACTATGTCTCTCTCCAGCTCTCTGAGCTCCACCATGTATCTCTCCAGCTCTCTGAGCTCCACCATGTCGCTCTCTGAGCTCCACTATGTCTCTCTCCAGCTCTCTGAGCTCCACTATGTCTCTCTCTGAGCTCTCTGAGCTCCACCATGTCTCTCTACAGCTCTCTGAGCTCCACCATGTCTCTCTCTGAGCTCCACCATGTCTCTCTCCAGCTCTCTGAGCTCCACCATGTCTCTCTCTGAGCTCCACCATGTCTCTCTCCAGCTCTCTGAGCTCCACCATGTCTCTCTCTGAGCTCCACTATGTATCTCTCCAGCTCTCTGAGCTCCACCATGTATCTCTCCAGCTCTCTGAGCTCCACCATGTCTCTCTCCAGCTCTCTGAGCTCCACCATGTCTCTCTCTGAGCTCCACCATGTCTCTCTCTGAGCTCCATCATGTCTCTCTCCAGCTCTCTGAGCTCCACCATGTCTCTCTCTGAGCTCCACCATGTCTCTCTCCAGCTCTCTGAGCTCCACTATGTCTCTCTCTGAGCTCCACCATGTCTCTCTCTAGCTCTCTGAGCTCCATCATGTCTCTCTCCAGCTCTCTGAGCTCCACCATGTCTCTTTCTAAGCTCCATCATGTCTCTCTCTAGCTCTCTGAGCTCCACCATGTATCTCTCCTGCTCTCTGAGCTCCACCATGTCTCTCTCCAGCTCTCTGAGCTCCACCATGTCTCTCTCTGAGCTCCACCATGTCTCTCTCTGAACTCCAACATGTCTCTCTCCAGCTCTCTGAGCTCCACCATGTCTCTTTCTAAGCTCCATCATGTCTCTCTCTAGCTCTCTGAGCTCCACCATGTATCTCTCCTGCTCTCTGAGCTCCATCATGTCTCTCTCCAGCTCTCTGAGCTCCACCATGTCTCTTTCTAAGCTCCATCATGTCTCTCTCTAGCTCTCTGAGCTCCACTATGTCTCTCTCTGAGCTCCACCATGTCTCTCTCTAGCTCTCTGAGCTCCATCATGTCTCTCTCCAGCTCTCTGAGCTCCACCATGTCTCTTTCTAAGCTCCATCATGTCTCTCTCTAGCTCTCTGAGCTCCACCATGTATCTCTCCTGCTCTCTGAGCTCCACCATGTCTCTCTCCAGCTCTCTGAGCTCCACCATGTCTCTCTCTGAGCTCCACCATGTCTCTCTCTGAGCTCCAACATGTCTCTCTCTGAGCTCCACCATGTCTCTCTCTGAGCTCCACCATGTCTCCCTCTGAGCTCCAACATGTCTCTCTCTGAGCTCCACCATGTCTCTCTCTGATCTCCACCATGTCTCTCTCCAGCTCTCTGAGCTCCACCATGTCGCTCTCTGAGCTCCACCATGTCGCTCTCTGAGCTCCACTATGTCTCTCTCCAGCTCTCTGAGCTCCATCATGTCTCTCTCCAGCTCTCTGAGCTCCACTATGTCTCTCTCTGAGCTCCACTATGTCTCTCTCCAGCTCTCTGAGCTCCACCATGTCTCTCTCCAGCTCTCTGAGCTCCACCACGTCTCTCTCCAGCTCTCTGAGCTCCACCATGTCGCTCTCTGAGCTCCACTATGTCTCTCTCCAGCTCTCTGAGCTCCACCATGTCTCTCTCCAGCTCTCTGAGCTCCACCATGTCGCTCTCTGAGCTCCACTATGTCTCTCTCCAGCTCTCTGAGCTCCACTATGTCTCTCTCCAGCTCTCTGGGCTCCACTATGTCTCTCTCCAGCTCTCTAAGCTCCACCATGTCTCTCTCCAGCTCTCTGAGCTCCACCATGTCTCTCTCTGAGCTCCACCATGTCTCTCTCCAGCTCTCTGAGCTCCACCATGTCTCTCTCCAGCTCTCTGAGCTCCACCATGTCTCTCTCTGAGCTCCACCATGTCTCTCTCCAGCTCTCTGAGCTCCACCATGTCTCTCTCTGAGCTCCACTATGTATCTCTCCAGCTCTCTGATCTCCACCATGTCTCTCTCCAACTTTCTGTGCTCCACCATGTCTCTCTCCAGCTCTCTGAGCTCCACCATGTCTCTCTCCAGCTCTCTGAGCTCCACCATGTCTCTCTCCAGCTCTCTGAGCTCCACCATGTCTCTCTCCAGCTCTCTGAGCTCCACCATGTCGCTCTCTGAGCTCCACAATGTCGCTCTCTGAGCTACACTATGTCTCTCTCCAGCTCTCTGAGCTCCATCATGTCTCTCTCCAGCTCTCTGAGCTCCACTATGTCTCTCTCTGAGCTCCACTATGTCTCTCTCCAGCTCTCTGAGCTCCACCATGTCTCTCTCTGAGCTCCACCATGTCTCTCTCCAGCTCTCTGAGCTCCACCATGTCTCTCTCTGAGCTCCACTATGTATCTCTCCAGCTCTCTGATCTCCACCATGTCTCTCTCCAACTTTCTGTGCTCCACCATGTCTCTCTCCAGCTCTCTGAGCTCCACCATGTCGCTCTCTGAGCTCTACCATGTCGCTCTCTGAGCTCCACTATGTCTCTCTCCAGCTCTCTGAGCTCCATCATGTCTCTCTCCAGCTCTCTGAGCTCCACTATGTCTCTCTCTGAGCTCCACTATGTCTCTCTCCAGCTCTCTGAGCTCCACCATGTCTCTCTCCAGCTCTCTGAGCTCCACCATGTCTCTCTCCAGCTCTCTGAGCTCCACCATGTCTCTCTCCAGCTCTCTGAGCTCCACCATGGCTCTCTCCAGCTCTCTGAGCTCCACCATGTCTCTCTCCAGCTCTCTGAGCTCCACTATGTCCCTCTCCAGCTCTCTGAGCTCCACTATGTCTCTCTCCAGCTCTCTGAGCTCCACCATGTCTCTCTCCAGCTCTCTGAGCTCCACCATGTCTCTCTCCAGCTCTCTGAGCTCCACCATGTCTCTCTCTGAGCTCCACCATGTATCTCTCCAGCTCTCTGAGCTCCACTATGTCTCTCTCCAGCTCTCTGAGCTCCATCATGTCTCTCTCCAGCTCTCTGAGCTCCACTATGTCTCTCTCTGAGCTCCACTATGTCTCTCTCCAGCTCTCTGAGCTCCACCATGTCTCTCTCCAGCTCTCTGAGCTCCACCATGTCTCTCTCCAGCTCTCTGATCTCCACCATGTCGCTCTCTGAGCTCCACTATGTCTCTCTCCAGCTCTCTGAGCTCCACTATGTCTCTCTCCAGCTCTCTGAGCTCCACCATGTCTCTCTCCAGCTCTCTGAGCTCCACCATGTCTCTCTCTGAGCTCCACCATGTCTCTCTCCAGCTCTCTGAGCTCCACCATGTCTCTCTCTGAGCTCCACTATGTATCTCTCCAACTCTCTGAGCTCCACCATGTATCTCTCCAGCTCTTTGAGCTCCACCATGTCTCTCTCCAGCTCTCTGAGCTCCATCATGTCTCTCTCCAGCTCTCTGAGCTCCACCATGTCTCTCTCCAGCTCTCTGAGCTCCACCATGTCTCTCTCCAGCTCTCTGAGCTCCACCATGTCGCTCTCTGAGCTCCACCATGTCTCTCTCTGAGCTCCACTATGTCTCTCTCCAGCTCTCTGAGCTCCACCATGTATCTCTCCAGCTCTCTGAGCTCCACCATGTCGCTCTCTGAGCTCCACTATGTCTCTCTCCAGCTCTCTGAGCTCCACTATGTCTCTCTCCAGCTCTCTGAGCTCCACCATGTCTCTCTACAGCTCTCTGAGCTCCACCATGTCTCTCTCTGAGCTCCACCATGTCTCTCTCCAGCTCTCTGAGCTCCACCATGTCTCTCTCTGAGCTCCACCATGTCTCTCTCCAGCTCTCTGAGCTCCACCATGTCTCTCTCTGAGCTCCACTATGTATCTCTCCAGCTCTCTGAGCTCCACCATGTATCTCTCCAGCTCTCTGAGCTCCACCATGTCTCTCTCCAGCTCTCTGAGCTCCACCATGTCTCTCTCCAGCTCTCTGAGCTCCACCATGTCTCTCTCCAGCTCTCTGAGCTCCACCATGTCTCTCTCCAGCTCTGTGAATGAATCCCTCTCAATGATGGAGGAGCAGTGCAGTTGTGGTACCTGGGTGTGTTCAGGGCTGGGGGGGGGCTGCTGCCTGGGGGGGGGGTGACTATCCTGGTCTGCAGGACAGATTGAAGAGGTGTGATCAGACTCACTCAGGATGGGGGAGTCGTCGCAGAGAGAGAGCTTTTCCTGCTGTGCTCTCTCTTTGATCCCGTAAAAGTTCTGCTGGAATTGCGTGAGGATGCCCTGCACCATCACTGTCCCAGACTTGTACAAGTAGACAGAGGTTGTTTCAATTTGTTTTTGTACTTATTCTGTGCAGTGTTATTTTTAATATCCATGGGGTACTGTATCACTTCACACTTCAGTGCTAAATGAAGTTTCAGCGGTTCTGTCATAGCATTTTTGTAGTTATTTATTAAGCTTTATATAACAAAATTCCCTCGAGATTATTGTCTTTTACTTTTTTTGGCTTCAGAATGAAACTCACTCAGTTTTGTGTTAGATGGTGTTTCCAGGTTCAGCTGTGTTTTTTCTACAGATTTTGGTTTGTTAGAAGTGTTTTCTTAGTAGTAATTGTCCATTCAGGTAATTTTGTCCAAATCAAGGATTTAGGATTTGTATTGAAGGTTTTAATATTGAGGTTAGTAGAAATCACTGTGAACATATCTAAGTGTATTTATCCAACTTCTCATTGGCTTAATCTAGCAAACAATTATGTCCCACAAACGTGTGATTCGCTAAAATCAAATGATGACAAATATTTTACTCAGTAGACCACTCCCAAAACGTCCTCTCACTGTCAACTGTGTCTATTTTCAGAAAACTTAACATGTGTAAATATTTGTATGAACATAACAAGATTCAACCACTGAGACATAAACTGAACAAGTTCCACAGACATGTGACTAACAGAAATGGAGTAATGTGTCCCTGAACAAAGGAGGGGGTCAAAATCAAAAGTAACTGTCAGTATCTGGTGTGGCCACCAGCTGCATTAAGTACTGCAGTGCATCTCCTCCTCATGGACTGCACCAGATTTGCCAGTTCTTGCTGTGAGATGTTACCCCACTCTTCCACCAAGGCACTTGCAAGTTCCCAGACATTTCTGTGGGGAATGGCCCTAGCCCTCACCCTCCGATCCAACAGGTTCCAGATGTGCTCAATGGGATTGAGATCATGGCTCTTCGCTGGCCATGGCAGAACACTGACATTCCTGTCTTGCAGGAAATCACACATAGAACGAGCAGTGTGGCTGGTGGCATTGTCATGCTGGAGAGTCATGTCAGGATGAGCCTGCAGGAAGGGTACCACATAAGGGAGGGGGAGGACTTCCCTGTAACGCACAGCTTTGAGATTGCCTGACAACAAGCTCAGTCCGATGATGCTGTGACACACCGCCCCAGACCATGACAGACCCTCCAACTCCAAATCGATCCCGCTCCAGAGTACAGGCCTCGGTGTAACGCTCATTTCTTCAACAATAAACACGAATCCAACCATCACCCCTGGTGAGACAAAACCATGACTCATCAGTGAAGAGCACTTTTTGCTAGTCCTGTCTGGTCAAGCGACGGTGGGTTTGTGCCCATAGGTGACGTTGTTGCCGGTGATGTCTGCTGAGGACCTGCCTTACAACAAGCCTACAAGCCCTCAGTTCAGCCTCTCTCAGCCTATTGAGGACAGTCTGAGCACTGATGGAGGGATTGTACGTTCCTGGTGTAACTCTGGCAGTTGTTGCCAGCCTGTACCTGTCCCGCAGGTGTGATGTTCAGATGTACGGATCCTGTGCAGGTGTTGTTACACGTGGTCTGCCACTGCGAGGATGATCAGCTGTCGGTCCTGTCTCCACTGTAGGGTGGT
Source organism: Oncorhynchus gorbuscha (assembly GCF_021184085.1). NCBI lineage: Eukaryota > Metazoa > Chordata > Actinopteri > Salmoniformes > Salmonidae > Oncorhynchus > Oncorhynchus gorbuscha. The sequence goes on along the minus strand of NW_025746204.1, from coordinate 25,288 downwards.
CTTAGTCATCTCACAGTAAGGACATTGCAATTTATTGCCCTGGCCACATCTGCAGTCCTCATGCCTCCTCTCTCTCTCGGAGGACCTGAGCCCTAGGACCATGCCCCAGGACTACCTGACATGATGACTCCTTGCTGTCCCCAGTCCACCTGACTGTGCTGCTGCTCCAGTTTCAACTGTTCTGCCTTATTATTATTTGACCATGCTGGTCATTTATGAACATTTGAACATCTTGGTCATGTTCTGTTATAATCTCTACCCGGCACAGCCAGAAGAGGACTGGCCACCCCACATAGCCCGGTTCCTCTCTAGGTTTCTTCCTAGGTTTTGGCCTTTCTAGGGAGTTTTTCCTAGCTACCGTGCTTTTACACCTGCATTGTTTGCTGTTTGGGGTTTTAGGCTGGGTTTCTGTACAGCACTTTGAGATATCAGCTGATGTACGAAGGGCTATATAAATAAATTTGGTTTGATTTGATTTGATTTGCAGCATGCCTAAGGCACGTTCACGCGGATGAGCAGGGACCCTGGGCATCTTTCTTTTGGTGTTTTTCAGTCAGTAGAAAGCCCTCTTTAGTGTCCTAAGTTTTCGTAACTGTGACCTGAATTTCCTACCGTCTGTAAGCTGTTAGTGTCTTAACCTGTTAAGGCTGCAATCCCGATATCAGGATCGATATGACAACTACCAGTGAAAATAGAGGGCGGCAAATTCAAACCACAGAAATCTCATAATTACAATTCCTAAAACATACATGTGTTATATATCATTTTAAAGCTATTCTCGTTGTTAATCCCACCAAAGTGTCCGATTTCAAATGGGCTTTTCAGCGAAAGCACTACAAACGATTGTTGATAAAGTTCATATTTATATCAAATCTGAGTTTACATTGGCGCGTTAGATTCACTAGTTCAAAAAACATCAAGTGATTTTGCATAACCACATCGTTTCAACAGAAATACTCATCATAAATGTAGATGATAATACAAGTTATACACATGGCATTATAGATATACCTCTCCTTAATGCAACCGCTGTGTCAGATTTCAAAAAAAGTTTACAGAAAAAGCAACACATGCAATTGTCTGAGAAGGCGCTCAGAACAGTAGCCAAATTAGCCGCCATGTTGGAGTCAACAGAAACCAGAAAATACACGTTTCCTTACCTTTGAACTTCATCAGAATGCAGTCCTAGAAATCCCAGGTCCACAATCAATGCTTGATTTGTTCGAAAATGTCTGTTATTTATGTCCAATTAGCTACTTTGGTTAGCGGGTTTGGTAAACAATTCCAAAGTCACAAAGCGCGTCCACTATAACGTGACAATGTCCAGAAGTTCCGTAACAGTCAGTAGAAACATGTCAAACGATGTACTGAATCAATCTTTAGAATGTTTTTTACATATATCTTGAATAGCATTCCAACCGGAGAATTAGAATGACTTCAAATCAAAATCAAATCAAATCAAATTTTATTTGTCACATACACATGGTTAGCAGATGTTAATGCGGAGTGTAGCGAAATGCTTGTGCTTCTAGTTCCGACAATGCAGTGATAACCAACAAGTAATCTAACTAACAATTCCAAAACTACTGTCTTATACACAGTGTAAGGGGATAAGGAACATGTACATAAGGATATATGAATGAGTGATGGTACAGAGCAGCATACAGTAGATGGTATCGAGTACAGTATATACATATGAGATGAGTGTGTAGACAAGTAAACAAAGTGGCATAGTTAAAGTGGCTAGTGATACATGTGTTACATAAGGATGCAGTCGATGATGTAGAGTACAGTATATACATATGCATATGAGATGAATAATGTAGGGTAAGTAACATTATATAAGGTAGCATTGTTTAAAGTGGCTAGTGATATATTTACATCATTTCCCATCAATTCCCATTATTAAAATGGCTGGAGTTGGGTCAGTGTCAATGACAGTGTGTTGGCAGCAGCCACTCAGTGTTAGTGGTGGCTGTTTAACAGTCTGATGGCCTTGAGATAGAAGCTGTTTTTCAGTCTCTCGGTCCCAGCTTTGATGCACCTGTACTGACCTCGCCTTCTGGATGATAGCGGGGTGAACAGGCAGTGGTTCGGGTGGTTGATGTCCTTGATGATCTTTATGGCCTTCCTGTAACAACGGGTGGTGTAGGTGTCCTGGAGGGCAGGTAGTTTGCCCCCGGTGATGCGTTGTGCAGTCCTCACTACCCTCTGGAGAGCCTTACGGTTGAGGGCGGAGCAGTTGCCGTACCAGGCGGTGATACAGCCCGCCAGGATGCTCTCGATTGTGCATCTGTAGAAGTTTGTGAGTGCTTTTGGTGACAAGCCGAATTTCTTCAGCCTCCTGAGGTTGAATAGGCGCTGCTGCGCCTTCTTCACGACGCTGTCAGTGTGAGTGGACCAATTCAGTTTGTCTGTGATGTGTATGCCGAGGAACTTAAAACTAGCTACCCTCTCCACTACTGTTCCATCGATGTGGATAGGGGGTGTTCCCTCTGCTGTTTCCTGAAGTCCACAATCATCTCCTTAGTTTTGTTGACGTTGAGTGTGAGGTTATTTTCCTGACACCACACTCCGAGGGCCCTCACCTCCTCCCTGTAGGCCGTCTCGTCGTTGTTGGTAATCAAGCCTACCACTGTTGTGTCGTCCGCAAACTTGATGATTGAGTTGGAGGCGTGCGTGGCCACGCAGTCGTGGGTGAACAGGGAGTACAGGAGAGGGCTCAGAACGCACCCTTGTGGGGCCCCGTGTTGAGGATCAGCGGGGAGGAGATGTTGTTGCCTACCCTCACCACCTGGGGGCGGCCCGTCAGGAAGTCCAGTACCCAGTTGCACAGGGCGGGGTGGAGACCCAGGGTCTCGAGCTTGATGACGAGCTTGGAGGGTACTATGGTGTTGAATGCCGAGCTGTAGTCGATGAACAGCATTCTCACATAGGTATTCCTCTTGTCCAGGTGGGTTAGGGCAGTGTGCAGTGTGGTTGAGATTGCATCGTCTGTGGACCTATTTGGGCGGTAAGCAAATTGGAGTGGGTCTAGGGTGTCAGGTAGGGTGGAGGTGATATGGTCCTTGACTAGTCTCTCAAAGCACTTCATGATGACGGAAGTGAGTGCTACGGGGCGGTAGTCGTTTAGCTCAGTTACCTTAGCTTTCTTGGGAACAGGAACAATGGTGGCCCTCTTGAAGCATGTGGGAACAGCAGACTGGTATAGGGATTGATTGAATATGTCCGTAAATACACCGGCCAGCTGGTCTGCGCATGCTCTGAGGGCGCGGCTGGGGATGCCGTCTGGGCCTGCAGCCTTGCGAGGGTTAACACGTTTAAATGTCTTACTCACCTCGGCTGCAGTGAAGGAGAGACTGCATGTTTCCGTTGCAGGCCGTGTCAGTGGCACTGTATTGTCCTCAAAGCGGGCAAAAAAGTTATTTAGTCTGCCTGGGAGCAAGACATCCTGGTCCGTGACTGGGCTGGATTTCATCTTGTAGTCCGTGATTGACTGTAGACCCTGCCACATGCCTCTTGTGTCTGAGCCATTGAATTGAGATTCCACTTTGTCTCTGTACTGACGCTTAGCTTGTTTAATAGCCTTACGGAGGGAATAGCTGCACTGTTTGTATTCAGTCATGTTGCCAGACACCTTGCCCTGATTAAAAGCAGTGGTTCGCGCTTTCAGTTTCACGCGAATGCTGCCATCAATCCACGGTTTCTGGTTAGGGAATGTTTTTATCGTTGCTATGGGAACGACATCTTCAACGCACGTTCTAATGAACTCGCACACCGAATCAGCGTATTCGTCAATATTCCCATCTGACGCAATACGAAACATGTCCCAGTCCACGTGATGGAAGCAGTCTTGGAGTGTAGAGTCAGCTTGGTCTGACCAGCGTTGGACAGACCTCAGCGTGGGAGCCTCTTGTTTTAATTTCTGCCTGTAGGCAGGAATCAGCAAAATGGAGTCGTGGTCAGCTTTCCCGAAAGGGGGGGCGGGGCAGGGCCTTATATGCGTCGCGGAAGTTAGAGTAACAATGATCCAAGGTTTTACCATCCCTGGTTGCGCAATCGATATGCTGATAAAATTTAGGGAGTCTTGTTTTCAGATTGGCTTTGTTAAAATCCCCAGCTACAATGAATGCAGCCTCCGGATAAATGTTTTCCAGTTTGCAAAGAGTTAAATAAAGTTCGTTCAGAGCCATCGATGTGTCTGCTTGGGGGGGGATATATACGGCTGTGATTATAATCGAAGAGAATTCTCTTGGAAGATAATGCGGTCTACATTTGATTGTGAGGAATTCTAAATCAGGTGAACAGAAGGATCTGAGTTCCTGTATGTTTCCTTCATCACACCATGTCCCGTTAGTCATGAGGCATACGCCCCCCGCCACTCTTCTTACCAGATAGATGTTTGTTTCTGTCGGCGCGATGCGTGGAGAAACCCGTTGGCTGCACCGCCCTGGATAGCGTTTTCCCAGTAAGCCATGTCTCCGTAAAGCAAAGAACGTTGCAGTCTCTGATGTCCCTCTGGAATGCCACCCTTGCTCGGATTTCATCAACCTTGTTGTCGAGAGACTGGACATTGGCAGATGACCGGTGGAACACAGGTCCTTCCCCTGTGAACGCGCATGGTGAAAGCATGGTGAAAGCATGGTCAACTCGTGGCAGTGGTGACTATTTCCTGTGTCAATCGACCCCCCTTCACATTAGAGTCATCAGTCACAGTTCTATTGACTGCTGTCATCTAGTGGAGGGTGTAGGAAGTGAAAACTCATCCATATCTCTCTGTAATTTCAATGAGACCTTGGTTGAAAATCTGCCACCTCCAGAAGAAAAAATCAGGAGGCGGAATTTCTCAGGTTTCTGCCTGTTATATGAGTTCTGTTATATTCACAGACATAATTCAAACAGTTTTAGAAACTTCAGAGTGTTTTCTATCCAATACTAATAATAATATGCATATATTAGCAACTATGACTGAGGAGCTGGCCGTTTGATATGGGCACCTTTTATCCAAGCTACTCAATACTGCCCCTGCAGCCATAAAAAGTTAATGACCGTTCGACAGGTCCATGTTCATTAATTGTTTATGGTTCATTGAACAAACATGGGAAACAGTGTTTAAACCCTTTACAATGAAGATCTGTGAAGTTATTTGGATTTTTACGAATTATCTTTGAAAGACAGGGTCCTGAAAAAGGGACATTTATTTTTTTGCTGAGTTGATGTGCAATGGACAATGGCCTGGGGACAATGTTACGGTCTAGGTAAGTAACTGTGCAACATGGAACATCAATAATTATTTGATCGATTCTCCTTTGAAATATTTGATCAATAGATTGTTATGACATCACCTTTCAGAGTTGTGTGCCCGTAGGGATAAATTAATCAGTCAATTCTATCTGTTTATCTGTGATAAATCAATGTATTTGTCTTGGATTGTGAACGTCATGTAGCCACAGCTTCTGGCATGGTCAGAGTGTCAGGTAAGGATCATATTAGTACAACGTTAGAGTTCTACTCTCACCTGCCTGCATTATGACATCACAGTGAGCTCAGAGTGTTGCTGCTCTCATTGGCTCTCTGGTCTAACTCCATTATGACATCACAGTGAGCTCAGAGTGTTTGCTGCTCTCATTGGCTCTCTGGTCTAACTCCATTATGACGTCACTGCTGAGGTCATAACAGGGGTGTTTCAGACAGTAAGGGCGTGTGCCTGTAAGCATTTGCTGTCTGTCTGTCTCTGCCAATCACAGACTCAGAGAGATGGAAGAGAAAGGAGACATGACTACAAGCCCGGCTTGTGAAGGCAAGAATACACCCTCACTTCTATAGGCTACTGTTACCTTTACAAGTCTCTCTCCCCTTGACTCTCTCTCTCATTGACTCTCTTTCCTTGACTCTCTCTCTCCTTGACTCTCTCTCTCCTTGACTCTCTCCCCTTGACTCTCTCTCCCATTGACTCTCTCTCTCATTGACTCTCTTTCCTTGACTCTCTCTCTCCTTGACTCTCTCTCCCATTGACTCTCTCTCTCATTGACTCTCTTTCCTTGACTCTCTCTCCTTGACTCTCTCCCATTGACTCTCTCTCCTTGACTCTCTCTCTCCTTGACTCTCTCCCCTTGACTATTCAATTCAATTCAAGGGCTTTATTGGCATGGGAAACATGTGTTAACATTGCCAAAGCAAGTGAGGTAACTATCAAGTGACTATCTCTCTCCTTGACTCTCTACCCTTGACTATCTCTCTCCTTGACTCTCTACCCTTGACTATCTCTCTCCTTGACTCTCTTTCCTTGACTCTCACTCTCTTCTCTCTCTCACTCTTTACTACATTATATACAGTAGTTAAAAACAAGTAATTGTATGATTCTCTGCTCTGTCTCTTCTTTGTCTATTTCTCTTCTGTCTATCTTTCCTTCCTAGATTTGACTACTTAGCCTTCACAGGGTCAGGGTCTACACTAGTTTAGGTTAGTTTAGGTTAGGTAGTTTAGTGTAGTGTAGGTTCGGTTAGGTTAGTTTAGTGGAGGTTAGATTAGTTTAGGTTAGTTTAGTTTTTGTTAGTTTAGGTTAGTTTAGTGTAGGTTAGGTTAGTTTAGGTTAGTTTGGGTTAGTTTAGTTTGGGTTAGTTTAGGTTAGGTTAGATCTGACTACTTAGCCTTCACAGGGTCAGGGTCTACACTAGTTTAGGTTAGTTTAGTGTTGGTTAGTTTGGGTTAGGTTAGTTTAGTTTAGTTTGGGTTAGTTTAGGTTAGTTTAGTTTGGGTTAGTTTAGTTTAGGTTAGGTTAGTTTAGTGTAGTGTAGGTTAGTTTAGTTTAGGTTAGTTTGGGTTAGTTTAGTTTGGGTTAGTTTAGTTTGGGTTAGTTTAGTTTAGGTTAGATTTGACTACTTAGCCTTCACAGGGTCAGGGTCTACACTAGTTTAGGTTAGTTTGGGTTCGTTTAGGTTAGGTTGGGTTAGTTTAGTTTGGGTTCATTTAGTTTAGTTTGGGTTAGTTTAGGTTAGTTTAGTTTAGGTTGGGTTAGTTTAGTTTGGGTTAGTTTAGTTTAGGTTGGGTTAGTTTAGTTTGGGTTAGTTTAGGTTAGTTTAGTTTAGGTTGGGTTAGTTTAGTTTGGGTTAGTTTAGGTTAGGTTGGGTTAGTTTAGTTTGGGTTCGTTTAGGTTAGGTTGGGTTAGTTTAGTTTGGGTTAGTTTAGTTTGGGTTAGTTTAGGTTAGGTTAGTTTAGTTTGGGTTAGTTTAGTTTGGGTTAGTTTAGTTTGGGTTAGTTTAGTTTGGGTTAGTTTAGGTTAGTTTAGTTTGGGTTAGTTTAGGTTAGGTTGGGTTAGTTTAGTTTGGGTTAGTTTAGTTTGGGTTAGTTTAGGTTAGTTTAGTTTGGGTTAGTTTAGGTTAGTTTAGGTTAGTTTAGTTTAGGTTAGTTTAGTTTAGGTTTATTATATGGCATAAGTGGCAAATTGATTGATTGCATCAAACAGAAGATAGCGTAGCCTATTGGTTACTGGTAAAGTATTGACTGTTGCTAAGGCACTGACTGTTGCTAAGGCACTGACGAATCGTAGCTTCTGTTTTCCAGTAGCCCCTTCCGTTTGCACCTCCCCCTGTTGGGTCCCAGCCAATGAGGCGCAAGGAGAGGAGGTAGGGGGAAAGGACGGGGGAGAGAAGAGGAAGAGGGAACTGTCCGGTGAGGGAGGGAAAGAATGGGGGAGGAAAGACTCAGGTAGAGAGAAAGATGCCAAGAAGAGAGGAGGGGTGAGGAGGGAGAGGGAGGGGCCGGGACACCACCGCAACCTGCCAGTCAAAAGGTCGGCCAGTCACAAGCTGACCAAACAGAGAAACCGCATGAAGGGAGGGGCGGGGTTCTGCAAAGAGCTGGAACGCTATAGGAGGCTGGCGTTTGGCCCCGCCCTGGGAACACGCAGCATGACCCGATGGAGAGACACATCGGCCAGCATCTCACAACACCCAGACATCCCCAGCATACACTACAAACACACACCGCTTCCCACCAACACACACACACCGCTTCCCGCTAACAAACACACGCCGCTTCCCGCTAACACACGCACCAACACACACACAAAGACACCGGCCCTGCCCACACTGTCCCCGCCCACACCAGTCAACACACCCACACAGGACGCCACTGACAACACACACACACAGGACGCCACTGACAACACACACACACAGGCCACTACACACACCAACAAGCACACTCCTACAACCACACACAACACTCGTAGTAACAAACAGCAAGCACAGGCCTCACAGGCCTCACAGGCCTCACACACACAGGCCTCACAGGCCTCACACACACAGGCCTCACAGGCCTCACACACACAGGCCTCACAGGCCTCACACACACAGGCCTCACAGGCCTCACACACACAGGCCTCACAGGCCTCACACACACAGGCCTCACACACACAGGCCTCACAGGCCTCACACACACAGGCCTCACACACACAGAAAAGAACCAAACACACTCCTAACGCAGACCAGGAGAACACACAGGATAAACAGATACCTCAGAACCAGAACCCAGAAACAGAGCGGACTCAAAACCAGAACCCACACACAGAGCGGACTCAAAACCAGAACCCACACACAGAGCGGACTCAAAACCAGAACCCACACACAGAGCGGACTCAAAACCAGAACCCACACACAGAGCGGACTCAAAACCAGAACCCACACACAGAGCGGACTCAAAACCAGAACCCACACACAGAGCGGACTCAAAACCAGAACCCACACACAGAGCGGACTCAAAACCAGAACCCACACACAGAGCGGACTCAAAACCAGAACCCACACACAGAGCGGACTCAAAACCAGGAGGGGAGCCTGGAGAGCACAGGCGCACCAACCCACATACACAGAGGTATGTATGGACACGTATGTGTGTGTGTGTCATACTTGTGTCTATGTGTATAATGAGAATGCTCTCTCTTGTGGGGAAGTATACTGTATGTATGTAACGGGAGCTGTGTGTGTGTGTGTGTGTGTGTGTGTGTGTGTGTGTGTGTGTGTGTGTGTGTGTGTGTGTGTGTGTGTGTGTGTGTGTGTGTGTGTGTGTGTGTGTGTGTGTGTGTGTGTGTGTGTGTGTGTGTGTGTGTGTGTGTGTGTGTGTGTGTGTGTGTGTGTGTGTGTGTTGTAGAGAGGTTTGAGGAGCTCTATGTGAAAGGAGAACTGATTGGACACGGAGGCTATGGGAGTGTCTATGCCGGGTTCAGGAAGACAGACAGCCAACCGGTGAGCAACTCCTCTTGTCTACTTCCTGTCTCAGTGCCTGCCCCAGCTCAACTCTGTCCCCCTCACCTTTCTCACCAACGTGTGCACTCATTGCATCCCCCTCATGGATAAAACAGCGTATAGGATTGGTCTAAGCATGTCAAACATATTCCTCAATCCACTCCATGCCTGTGTCCCGAATGTCAAACATATTCCCTACGTAACGCACTACTTCTGACCATAAACCTATGTATCCTGCCCTGGTCAGAAGTAGTGTCCTATGGGCCCTGGTCAGAAGTAGTGTCCTATGGGCCCTGGTCAGAAGTAGTGCCCTATGGGCCCTGGTCAGAAGTAGTGTCCTATGGGCCCTGGTCAGAAGTAGTGTCCTATGGGCCCTGGTCAGAAGTAGTGCCCTATGGGCCCTGGTCAGAAGTAGTGCCCTATGGGCCCTGGTTAGAAGTAGTGCCCTATGGGCCCTGGTCAGAAGTAGTGTACTATGGGCCCTGGTCAGAAGTAGTGCCCTGGTCAGAAGTAGTGCCCTATGGGCCCTGGTCAGAAGTAGTGCCCTATGGGTCCTGGTCAGAAGTAGTGCCCTATGGGCCCTGGTCAGAAGTAGTGCCCTATGGGCCCTGGTCAGAAGTAGTGATCTATGGGCCCTGGTCAGAAGTAGTGCCCTATGGGCCCTGGTCAGAAGTAGTGACCTATGGGCCCTGGTCAGAAGTAGTGACCTATGGGCCCTGGTCAGAAGTAGTGCCCTATGGGCCCTGGTCAGAAGTAGTGACCTATGGGCCCTGGTCAGAAGTAGTGACCTATGGGCCCTGGTCAGAAGTAGTGACCTATGGGCCCTGGTCAGAAGTAGTGCCCTATGGGCCCTGGTCAGAAGTAGTGACCTATGGGCCCTGGTCAGAAGTAGTGCCCTATGGGCCCTGGTCAGAAGTAGTGACCTATGGGCCCTGGTCAGAAGTAGTGTCCTATGGGCCCTGGTCAGAAGTAGTGACCTATGGGCCCTGGTCAGAAGTAGTGTCCTATGGGCCCTGGTCAGAAGTAGTGACCTATGAGCCCTGGTCAGAAGTAGTGACCTATGAGCCCTGGTCAGAAGTAGTGACCTATGAGCCCTGGTCAGAAGTAGTGACCTATGAGCCCTGGTCAGAAGTAGTGACCTATGAGCCCTGGTCAGAAGTAGTGACCTATGAGCCCTGGTCAGAAGTAGTGACCTATGGGCCCTGGTCAGAAGTAGTGACCTATGGGCCCTGGCCTGAATAGAGATTAGGGTGTCATTTGGGACTAGGTTGAATATGACAAAGGTTAAAAGACAATTGGATTCAAATGAAGTGATAACACCCGAAAAGCTGGTGTTTGGAGGACAGGCCTAACAACTCCCGTGAAAAGCTGGTGTTTGGAGGATAGGCCTAACAACTCCCGTGAAAAGCTGGTGTTTGGAGGATAGGCCTAACAACTCCCGTGAAAAGCTGGTGTTTGGAGGATAGGCCTAACAACTCCCGTGAAAAGCTGGTGTTTGGAGGATAGGCCTAACAACTCCCGTGAAAAGCTGGTGTTTGGAGGATAGGCCTAACAACTCCCGTGAAAAGCTGGTGTTTGGAGGATAGGCCTAACAACTCCCGTGAAAAGCTGGTGTTTGGAGGATAGGCCTAACAACTCCCGTGAAAAGCTGGTGTTTGGAGGATAGGCCTAACAACTCCCGTGAAAAGCTGGTGTTTGGAGGATAGGCCTAACAACTCCCGTGAAAAGCTGGTGTTTGGAGGATAGGCCTAACAACTCCCGTGAAAAGCTGGTGTTTGGAGGATAGGCCTAACAACTCCCGTGAAAAGCTGGTGTTTGGAGGATAGGCCTAACAATTCCCGTGAAAAGCTGGTGTTTGGAGGATAGGCCTAACAACTCCCGTGAAAAGCTGGTGTTTGGAGGATAGGCCTAACAACTCCCGTGAAAAGCTGGTGTTTGGAGGATAGGCCTAACAACTCCCGTGAAAAGCTGGTGTTTGGAGGATAGGCCTAACAACTCCCGTGAAAAGCTGGTGTTTGGAGGATAGGCCTAACAACTCCCGTGAAAAGCTGGTGTTTGGAGGATAGGCCTAACAACTCCCGTGAAAATATATCCTCCAAACACCAGCTTCGAAGGCCTTATCACTTTTATACAACGGGTTACCAACATATTCAAATAATGATTCAAGTATTTTAATTTAAAGCGTTATTTTGATTAATTTATTCATACTATTTAATCCTTCCACAAGATATAGTCCCGACACAAATCTAGAGTTGCTAGAGATGCGACCCAGTCGTTCAGTCTTTTTGTTCTGTTTCTATGGCGACCCAGTCGTTCAGTCTTTTTGTTCTGTATCTATGGCGACCCAGTCATTCAGTCTTTTTGTTCTGTATCTATGGACTCGACCCAGTCGTTCAGTCTTTTTGTTCTGTATCTATGGCGACCCATTCGTTCAGTCTTTTAGTTCTGTATCTATGGCGACCCAGTCGTTCAGTCTTTTAATTCTGTATCTATGGACCCGACCCAGTCGTTCAGTCTTTTTGTTCTGTATCTATGGACCCGACCCAGTCGTTCAGTGTTTTTGTTCTGTATCTATGGCGACTCAGTGGTTCAGTCTTTTTGTTCTGTATCTATGGACCCGACCCAGTCGTTCAGTCTTTATGTTCTGTATCTATGGACCCGACCCAGTCGTTCAGTCTTTTTGTTCTGTATCTATGGACCCGACCCAGTCGTTCAGTCTTTTTGTTCTGTATCTATGGCGACCCAGTCGTTCAGTCTTGTTGTTCTGTATCTATGGCGACCCAGTCGTTCTGTCTTTTTGTTCCGTATCTATGGCGACCCAGTCGTTCAGTCTTAATGTTCCATTGCCATACTGGCTGGTAACATTCTAATCCTTTGCTTGCTAGCTGGCCAACTACGACTAACTTACAGTCACGTCAAACAGTGTAGCCAGAATCACAGCAAAGTAGCTGCATTTGTGAAAGCTGTTTTCTAGTGCCATTTATTTGGATTCATCCATAACAATGAGCTGATGAGGCGTGATTTCACCTGGCATAGAAAATGTGCTTTCTTGTCAGGACACTGTTGTTCGGAGGAGCTTGGCAACAACACAACAACTTCAAACTGAAGCTGGAAAGAAAACAAACTAGCTTCATTTTACCTTCTTCCTATTGACATTTCTTTGTTTATAAAAGTACAGTCGCAAAAACCATCAAGCGCTATGATGAAACTGACTCTCAAATCAAATTTTATTTGTCACATACACATGGTTAGCAGATGTTAATGCGAGTGTAGCGAAATGCTTGTGCTTCTAGTTCCGACAATGCAGTAATAACCAACAAGTAATCTAGCTAACTACTATCTTATGCACACAAGTGTAAAGGGATGAAGAATATGTACATAAAGATATATGAATGAGTGATGGTACAGAGCGGCATAGGCAAGATGCAGTAGATGGTATCGAGTACAGTATATACATATTTAGCTAGGCAAGTCAGTTAAGAACAAATTCTTATTTTCAATGACAGCCTAGGAACAGTGGGTTAACTGCCTGTTTAGGGGCAGAATGACAGATTTGTACCTTGTCAGCTCGGGATTTGAACTTGCAACCTTCCGGTTACTAGTCCAACGCTCTAACCACTAGGCTACCCTGCCTCCCCTATCAGATGAGTATGTAAACAAAGTGGCATAGTTAAAGTGGCTAGTGATACATGTTTTACATAAAGATACAGTAGATGATATAGAGTACAGTATATAAGTATACATATGAGATGAGTAATGTAGGGTATGTAAACAAAGTGGCATAGTTAAAGTGGCTAGTGATACATGTATTACATAAAGATACAGTAGATGATATAGAGTACAGTATATACATATGAGATAAATAATGTAGGGTATGTAAACATTATATTAAGTAGCATTGTTTAAAGTGGCTAGTGATATATTTTACATACATTCCCATCAATTCCTATTATTAAAGTGGCTGGAGTTGAGTCAGTGTGTTGGCAGCAGCCACTCAATGTTAGTGGTGGCTGTTTAACAGTCTGATGACCTTGAGATAGAAGCTGTTTTTTAGTCTCTCGGTCCCAGCTTTGATGCACCTGTACTGACCTCGCCTTCTGGATGATAGCAGGGTGAACAGGCAGTGGCTCGGGTGGTTAATGTCCTTGATGATCTTTATGGCCTTCCTGTGACATCGGGTGGTGTAGGTGTCCTGGAGGGCAGGTAGTTTGCCCCCGGTGATGCGTTGTGCAGACCTCACTACCCTCTGGAGAGCCTTACGGTTGTGGGCAGAGCAGTTGCCGTATCAGTCAGTGATACAGCCCGACAGGATGCTCTCGATTGTGCATCTGTAGAAGTTTGTGAGTGCTTTTGCTTCTTCACGATGCTGTCTGTGTGGGTGGATAAATTCAGTTTGTCTGTGATGTGTACGCCGAGGAACTTAAAACTTACTACCCTCTCCACTACTGTTCCATCGATGTGGATAGGGGGGTGTTCCCTCTGCTGTTTCCTGAAGTCCACAATCATCTCCTTAGTTTTGTTGACGTTGAGTGTGAGGTTATTTTCCTGACACCACACTCCGAGGACCGCCACAGAGGACCGCCACAGGAAAGGAAGACCCAGAGTTACCTCTTCTGCAGAGGATAAGTTCATTAGAGTTTCCAGCCTCAGAAATTGCAGCCCAAATAAATGTTTCAGAGTTCTAGTAACAGACAAATCTCAACATCAACTGTACACAGATGAGACTGCGTGAATCAGTCCTTCATGGTCAAATTGCTGCAAAGAGACGACCACAACTGAAGGACACCAATAATAAGAAGAGACTTGCTTGGGCCAAGAAACACGAGCAATGGACATTAGACCGGTGGAAATCTGTCCTTTGCTCTGATGAGTCCAAATGTAAGATTTTTGCTTCCAACCGCCGTGTCTTTGTGAGATGCAGAGTAGGTGAATGATGATCTCTGCATGTGTGGTTCCCAACGTGAAGCATGGAGGAGGAGGTGTGATGGTGCTTTGCTGGTAACACTGTGAGGGATTTATTTAGAATTCAAGGCACACTTAACCAGCATGGCTACCAAAGCATTCTGCAGCGATACGCCATCCCATCTGAGAACTGCTTCAAGACGATTCCAGGTGAAGCTGGTTGAGAGGATGCCAAGAGTGTGCAAAGCTGTCATCAAGGCAAATGGTGGCTACTTTGAAGAATCTCAAATCTCAAATATTTTTTTATTTGTTTAACACTTTCTTTGGTCATTACATGATTCCACATGTGTTATTTCATAGTTTTGATGTCTTCACTATTATTCTACAATGTAGAAAATAGTAAAAATACCCCTTGAACGAGTAGGTGTGTCCAAACTTTTGACTGGTACTGTGCGTTGTCCTAAAACAGACCATTATAACAGAATGACATGTCTGTCTCCAGGGACAGCAGTAATAGACATGTTGTCTGTCTCCAGGGACAGCAGTAATAGACATGTCTGTCTCCAGGGACAGCAGTAATAGACATGTTGTCTGTCTCCAGGGACAGCAGTAATAGACATGTTGTCTGTCTCCAGGGACAGCAGTAATAGACATGTCTGTCTCCAGGGACAGCAGTAATAGACATGTTGTCTGTCTCCAGGGACAGCAGGAATAGACATGTTGTCTGTCTCCAGGGACAGCAGTAATAGACATGTCTGTCTCCAGGGACAGCAGTAATAGACATGTTGTCTGTCTCCAGGGACAGCAGTAATAGACATGTTGTCTGTCTCCAGGGACAGCAGGAATAGACATGTTGTCTGTCTCCAGGGACAGCAGTAATAGACATGTTGTCTGTCTCCAGGGACAGCAGTAATAGACATGTTGTCTGTCTCCAGGTGGCGCTGAAGTTTGTGGACCAGAGGAAGATAAAGATGTGGGCTAAAATGGTGAGTCTACTACTTCTGGACGCATCCTAAATATCACATATTCCCTTTATAAAGCACTACTTATGGCCAGGGCCCAATAGGGCTCTATAAAGGGAATAGGGTGCCATTATTTCTGAACAGGGCCCATAGGGTTCTGTAATGGGAATAGGGTGCCA